>NW_026057582.1:22668965-22887091 GCF_023721935.1 Panthera uncia
AAAATAAAATAAAATAAAATAAAATAAAATAAAATAAAATAAAATAACATCAGAGACGACCTACATTTTAGTATTTGGACATTCTATTACAGATAGTTTGATTTCATCCTGATCTCTTCCAAGTTGTGAGATAGCATGCATTTTGGTTTTATGACATTTATAACATCCCTTGAAGACACTAACTATACATACATTTCTATATTTTGTTAGATAATAATATTTGCAGAATGCTTTATAGTGTTTGGGTGCTTTCAAAAACACTATTTTGTTTGAGCCTCACATCTATGCCAATTTGAAGCAGGATAAAAATCATTAAATTTATTTTAAAGGTAAGGAAAATGCAGGCCCAAGAATTCTAAATGACTTGCCCAGAATCTCCCCCTAGTAAATGGCAGAGCTGGGACTGGAACCCAATTAATGTGCCTGGAGTACAAAATTCTGTCCACTTCAAAAAGCTACCTCTCCAAATGAATCCTATTGAATCGGCAGAATGTACCTGATGGAAAATCTCCAATATCTGGATAGCTCTAGAGTTTGCTATGGAATGAAATATTAAAATCTTCTCATCACATTTTTAAATGTAAGCCACTCTGGCTCATTATATTATTTAGGTAAATACAGGGTAACTAAAAATAAATATCTGTATACATATTGACTTAATAAATGTTATATGACATCCCAAGGAGCTGTCATTGTCTCAAATGCAATCACCACCCTGGTCCAAAGCTTCACTTAGTGACATTCTAGCATATGAAGAAGGGACAACCACTTATGAGTCTAGGGAGGAGGCACAATTTGGGAGAATTTGGGAGACTCCTCCTCCCAGCCTTTAGAAAGATTTAAACCAATGTTACTGACACACTTTGAGTGGCCTTATTTCCGACTTTCATTTATATGCTTTGGAAATACAATCTGCCATACATTGTGCTGTAACTGAAGATGGCCTGGGGGTGAAATATGGTAGTGGTAAAGAAACGATGAAGAATGAGAAACAGGTCACAAGTAGAATGTTTCAGGCAGGTTTTTGGCACTAGTATTTCCAAACTTCTTTCAACAGCAGGGACTGGTTACCCTTTTCCAGTTAGCAAATACAGATCAAATTTGACCTAGAAACAACTTTTCTTTCTTTATGCCTATATTGCATTTTATTTCCAAGGCTACTCCTCACAGAATTGTTCAAACCTGACTTTTCACTGGTTCCTTTTAGTTTTTGGTTATTCTGACAAAGACCTTTCATTAATCCCATATCCTTCAAAGGTCCTTCAAGGATAAAGCCTTAGTCCTTGAACCCTCTCATTGAGTCTCGGATAAAAGCAACAGGTTTGTACAACTAAAAAAAGCATATATGATGATATACTGTAATAACTCACAATTATTGAGTCCTTACCATTGGATTCTCACAACACTTCCACAAAGTCATTACTATTATTTTCCCAGTTAAGAGATGAGGGGGGACACAGCTCGCCAAGGAGGACACAGCTGAGGGGTAGCCAGCCAAGACAAGACCACACCGAGGTCTCACTTCATGGCCTTACCCTCCTTCACACAGCCCACTGTGACTGTCTTTGGGGCTGGCTTTCATGGACTTATTTCCATCAGTGCCTCACAATGGAGGAAGTAATCAGAAGTAACTCAATCTTTTACTCAGTGACCCTGATAATCACAAATCACACTACTGCGTGCGGATGGCAATGATAAACTGATGGCCTGAATGGAGAATGAAGCCCGGTACAGCACAGAGCTCAGAGCTGGGATCTTCCCTGCCATGCTCTGTCATTCTGCATCACAAAATACCATGGACTATTGGGCTGATGGAATCATCTAAGAGAACTGTCTTTGTTTCCCAGGGAAAGCAGGGGAGGTCTCACAAAGGCTGGAGCTCCCCAAGGCCAAACAGGGTAAGACACAGTCACAAATCATCTGCAAACAGCTGCAGCAAAACATGAAACACACTTTTAAAAAGCCACTTTTTAAAAACAAACAAATAAAACAATCAAAGCAGAGACTGAGAAACTACTTAAATTATCAGTGGGTAAAATAACCAGTCTTAAGGTACTTGAATTGAGAAATGGAGGTAGAGAATGTCCTAGAAAAAAGTGAGAACCACAAGAATGATAGCAGAGGCTAAGATCTACTGAGGGTTTATCATTTACTAGATATTGTGCCAAGAGCTTTACATGTGTTATTTTATTTAATCATCCAATCAATTCTATGAAGTTACACTATTAGCCTCATTTAAAAATTTTTTTTGTATTTGATTTACTTTTGATAGAGAGAGACAGAGCACAAGTGGGGGAGGGGCAGAGAAAGAAGGAGACACAGAATCTGAAGCAGGCTCCAGGCTCCGAGCTGTCAGCACAGAGCCCTACGCGGGGCTTGAACTCACAAACTGCGAGATCATGACCTGAGCCGAAGTCGGATGATTAACTGACTGAGCCACCCAGGCATCCCAATTAGCCTCATTTTATAGATGGGGAAATGGACTCAATAAAATTAAATCATTTGCTCAAGATTACATTAGGAGATAATTTAAATCCAAGGGTGTATCAGGCTCTCAAACTTGTTATTGAAAAGCTCTCAGATCCCAAATATCTTCACAATTATAAAGCCAGTCTCCTCCCCATCCCAGCCCCCTCAAAAAATACCTGTAGTCTAAAAGGTATAGCCCCTAATTGAGAAGCAAGGCCAAAATTCCAGGTTAATAACTTGCAAATGCCTTTTTGTCTCTGCCTGTAAAAGATAGCTGATTTGGCATGGCTACTTTCTCAATCTTAGCCCAAATTTAGCTTATTTTTCTTTTGCATATTCTCATTCAAAAGGACAGTGCTAAATCTGTGATCCAAAGGCAAATTTAGAATGAGTGGGACTTCAGTTTATAGAAATTAAGAATAAAATTCATTGTCAAGTCTCAGAAAATTTGGAGAAGCTCCTTCTTCCATGATCCCACTACACCGTAGACATAACTCAGTATAGCAAAAACCATGGCATAGTGTGGTTTTTGTTGGCTTGTCTGCCACCTTCTGCCTCCTTGCCTTTCCCCATTGCAACACCCACAGCCTGAACTGAAAGCCCCTTGAGGGCAATTTATTAATCTTCTCCTATTTCAAATCCCTTTCAACCACCACTTAACAAAAATGTTAAATGGTTACACGAACCAAACCAAAAAGATTAAAAAACGGGTGGGGGAGGGGAAGTGTCTGCCAATTCTTGGTTTGCAAAAACCTCTAAGAAACATTTGCCAGAAGCATAGCTTCAGGTAAAAGACAGGGAGCTTGATTTTGCAGCTAAAAGGACTTCCAGCATAATGAAATAAAAACACTGACCTAATTTGAGCAGCAATGATGATAAATTCACCAAATGCCAATTTAGAGCTGTTACATTATAAAGGGAAGGGAGGGGAACACTCCTATTCAAGTATCATAATATTAATGAAAAGTCTGGGGAAGACATGAATACTAAGAGAAAGCAAATCTATAAGAAGTTAAATTTATCTAGATGGGTTACATTGGGTAGTAAAATGAAGCGTGCATTTGAAGCAGCTCCATTCTGGGATGATAAAGCATGGAGCTCATTCAGGCAGTAGCTAAGGGGTGACTGGTTGAAGCACTCCTTCTCCTCTGTGATTTATTACTCAGATGGTCTCTGCATAAACTTTTTGAAATCATGCTGAAGCCAGGACGGAGTTGCTGTAAGCATTGTGGATTTGCACTGCTGAACAATACAGACCCTTCTGTTTTTGGCTACAGAGCAAATGAAAAGAAAAGATATGGAGTTTCTTAGAATTTACAAGCTGTGAAAAAACAAGTTGCCAATTTTGTTTCTAACATGAAAAGAAATGAATGAAAGGCTTTTTAGAGACAAATATTGAGCTTGCCTCCTTGGGACACATGATGGATTCATGGTACAATTACCTCTTTTGTCCAAGAGAGAGAAGGGGCTGAGTGGGTTTTGAAAATTTGCATGTCCATTTCATCAAAAAGAGGACAGATAAAAATGGGAAGCTTAATGTTTAAAGCAAGTGAAAGGCATAAGAGGGTTGGATGCCAAGCAAACATATGCTAACTTCCATGGTGCCAACCTAATTATATTTCTCTATGTCTCTATGCAGGTTCGCCTTAGCATGTCCACAGTGCCCAGTGTCCTAGGTCCAAGTTAGAAGGGAAGCATTGGGAATGGGTGCTTACTTACAGTAGAGATGACAAAAAAAAATAATAGATCAGGGCCAAACTCTAGAAATTCAGTTAAGAATTCAATATTATAAAGGGGTGCCTGGGTGGCTAAGTCAGTTAAGCGTCAGACTTCAGTTCAGGTCATGATCTCATAGTTCTTGAGTTTGAGCCCCTATTTGGGTTCTCTGCTGTCAGCACAGAGCCTGCTTTGGATCTTCTGTCCCCCCCCCCCCCCCCCCCCCCGCCCCGTGCGCCTCCCCTGTGCTCTCTCTCTCTCTCAAAAATAAATACTTTTAAAAGAGAATTTAATGTTACATAAAAAAATTCCAGATGTATCCAATACCATCATCACTCTCTCATCCTTACTACACAGCCCCAACCCCAACTTCTCACCTCTTCCCTAGCTCTTTAAAGATGACAGACTAGAAAGATAACTGTTTTTAAAGTTTGAACCCCTGGTTCAAATTCTGACTTTACTCTCTTCTTACATATATGGAATAGGAAGAGCCAATGATAAAGTTAGGACCTCAATTCCTCACTTGTAAAATGGAACTACTGACACTTATTTTTATTTTTTCTTTGATTAGGGGAAACATATATATAATTTTTAAATATTCAGCAGCATAAAACCATATGCAGGGAAAAATAAGTCTACTTCTATCTCTGTCTTCCAGTTCCCCAGTTCTGTTATACCTTTTTACAGAAGCAATGGCAGTTACCTTTATCTTACATATCCTTTCAGAGACAGTGTAGATATGATAATAACAATAGCTAACATTTCATAAGGACTTACTATGCACCAGGGATGCTCTATGTGTTTTACCTGTATTCTCTCATTTATTCTCAAAATAACTTCATGGGAAGGAATCTGTTATACTATTGTGCAGAGGAGGAAAGTGAGGCTCAGAGAAGTCACACAGGTTAGAATGTAGTGAAGGCAAGATGATAACCCACCAATCTTGCTCAAATACTGTTGAATAAATACTAGAGTTCTGGTAACTGTGACTTCAGGTACAAAGGCTTATTAATTCCTATTCAGATGATAATTCAGAGTGTTTCTGGAGGATAAAATGAGAGACTATAAATTGTATTCAATGTGGAAGTAAAAAGCAAACTCAAATTCATCCTGTGCAAATTGGTTGTACTGATTGGTTCCTGTTTTTCTATCTGATGGCTTTGTAATTGTCCTGATATTTCATGTGATGATATATCATTGATTGTATTAAATCCCATAAAACTCATGAAAGATTGTTTTACAACTGTTATTTTGTAATTGTTGATCTGGATGTTGTGAATTACCTTACAAAAACTGACAGGGCAAAAATTGGGGGGCACTTAAGTAAAGAATTTCCTTTTGACTTAGGATGATGAATTATACATAAGAGTCTAGCATAAAAAAAGGGAAAAAACAATTTCCCATTTTTTACGGGTACGGACAGGGCAAGCAGGGTCCGTTTTCTTCAGAGAAAAAGAAGCATAAAGGACAAATTCTAGAAGGCAGCAAAACCAATACTCTACAGAAGGGCAAAGACTTGGAAGTGCCAGCTATTTTGATAGGACAATAGCATTGGAGAACCTTCAGAGATCATACAATTCAATGTTTCAGACTATCAAGGAGCACTGGCCTTGAGAGATATGTTCTAAGGCATTTCATATTCAAAAGTTTGTGCAATACTGTGTATCCCTCTTTGGAAATACACAGAACATATTATCATATTAAGAACTCACAAGGGTCTTATAAAAAATAGACAAAAATCATTTAACTTCATTTACCTAGAACTTTTCCCAACTGATTCTCATAGGAAACATTCTCTCCTGGAAATACAGCCTAATATAGCCTAGGAGTCCTCTTTGGAAACACTGATGTAGTTGAGAATCCAGTACTGGCACAACCGAAACACACATATCTCCCCTCACCCTGACTGCCCCCAACATGATATATCTGCCCTTGACTTCAAAGAGCAAATAACAGTCTGAAGAAGTTGGCATGACTAATATCACATTATCACATATTATGCTGGAACTAATACCCAGGTCCCCTGACTCCTACCTCCAATACAATATGTTTCCCTGCAATATCCCCCAAATGAGCACAGCCTTCTCTTTGTTGGAAAAACATGGTTGCACAAATTCTAAAATGCTTAAAAGGTACAACTTGAGAGTATAATCAGAAATCCTGATGAGAATCTTGTTATTCTTTTTAGCTCCGCAGGATTCCTACCTATATATCGGCCTTATAACCAGAGAATGCACTTTACAGATACTGTGTTTCTACCAGTTTAGTAGGCATAATAATTGGATGTAGAAACAAAGAGAAGACGAGTTTAAAAAACTGAAGGCTTTCATTGGCGGAAACTGGAAAGCATATTTCATGAAAAGAAGAAACAAAATGAAGGTGGTAGAGGGGGGAGGGGTAATGACCAGGCAGCCAATTAAACTCTCATTTCCACGAGTTCTGAATCTATTCCACTTGACAATGGGATAAAAATGGTTATGGTCAGCTGACATCAGTGGCGTTTTAAAGAATGACAGCCTTCCACCATGAAGCTCTAGTCCTTCCATCACAACTCTGGAATGCTATCAGAGGCATTCTAGCACTACGGAAGAGGCCTTTTAGATACATGCAAGGTTGTCCAATCACAGAGAGTAATCAGAATGTGTGCCATGCACCTGGCACATTATTGAGGAAGCAGCTGTCCTACAAACACGGGCAGAACCCCAGGAGCCCAGACCTCACAGGAGCATTCAACCTCGATACCCACCTGCCACAAACATGTTACTGAATGTACCTTAGGCCTGAGGCTCACTCCTGCACATCCTAGCAGGACCCCTCTTTCTACCACCTTGCGCTCAATGGAAAACACCACTGACACAGTGATCACTTTATGCCTAAGGATTCACCAAAATCATTCTAGATTCTAGAGCATACTCAGCTCAGAAATGATTTTAAGAAAAGAAATTGCTCTCAAATAGGTTAAGATTTTTGTCTTGAAAAACCTTCTAGCTTTTAGGAAAAATTTGAAAGAAGTAGGTACATTTTCTTAAGGAGGCCTGCAGTTGAATAGCCAGTGGCTGAAAATAGACAAAGTGGAGAGGGGGGTGGGGGAAGACACCTAGAGCCTCCAAAGAACTAGGCAGAAAAAGTAATACACTTTGCAAAGTACTTCATTTGTCCTTGCAATCGAATTCAAAACAAAAGACCACACAGAGCAACACTGAAGCCTAAAAAGTGATTTAAACTTGGCCTTTCAGGGTTATTTCTTCATCCATGTGCCTATTCTTTCATTCAGCTAGTATTTCATGATGTCGGTGTGCTCACAATGAGTTAGGCTCCAATTATAAAGAGGTGCAAACTTTAATTTTAATCATCATCCATTCATTCAAGAAAACAAATTATCCATTCATTCAACAAAATTGTTACATGCTTACTAAAAACATTGACTGGTGCTAGGTACTGGGAATGAATATGAATCAGACATAGCCCCTGCTTTGCTGAATTCCACGGTCTGAAGGGAAAACAGCCACGTAAACATATAATGATAATGCACCATAATAAAAGAGCTTCGCATAAAGTGCTATCGGAACACTCCTCTGTACTTTCAATCCTTCTGTCTGCACTATCTATTTTCACAATTCCCGTGTTCCTCCATGTGTATCCAGTGATGATGCTCTGACATCTGAACAAGAAAGCCAATGACAGATGCACCAGTCTCTTTGCTGATATTCAGTTCTAATCAGGCACACAGCAGGAGGGATCAGATGGCAGTCCTCCCTGATGACTGGTTTTGGATGTGGTCAGACCTCAGGGTTTCTCTCTCCTGCACCTCAGCCAGCATCAGGGAGAATATGAGGAACAGCAAATTACATGTGTCCTGTGTGCCAGAGCCATCAGCATTTTCTCAGAAGAACCTCCGTCTGGCTACTCACTCTTTGGAGGGAGCCAAGGGGGAAAAAACAAAAAGATCTTTGCATGCCAAATGAAAGAAGTTGATAGTGAAGACACTGAGGATGAACATTAGCAAGAGGGCATTGGGCAAATCATCGGGGCATCTGGTTTGGTTTAAGAACAAAGCAAGCAGAATTGCATATTAGAAGCGGTCATTAGCCTGAATCCATGCCAAGTATTTAATCTCTTCTGATTGACACTGGGCTTTATAAATAAAAGTGCCCGAAATAACATCTACTACACACCCAGTCAATGACAACTTTTGAGAATATAACTAACAGGCCATTGTACCAATGTTAACTTTCAAAGTGTGTAACTGATATCCCAGACAAGCCAGCTCTTTTAAAACTCCTCACTTCCAAGCGGCTCATCTTTGTTTCATAGAATCTATTCTCTCATCTGTTCGTTAATTTAGCTGATTCTGGGAATGCAGAATACCATTCCTAGACCATTCCAATACCAGACCACAGAGAGATGCTTGTACCACTGAGACATTTCTCTTACATATCACCCCGAACAACGGACATCTCAAAAACAAAGCCACTTCACACCTGCTGCCACATCAGACCCTCAAACTGGAAAGAAAAAAATACGTCATGGCATGTATGTAAGCATTTAAAAAGTTTCAGAGGCTCCAATCATTACCAGGATTGTATTTTCTCAAATTTCTTTGTCATGAATTTGCTTGCAAAATGAAAAGCTAAACTGAATGTCGTCTATGAAAAACTTGTGGATGGGACACTTCAACACCAGAATACCGACCTGGGGATCTTAAGGTATCACATGAAGCTTAATTTTTTCATATGTGTTCTTATGTATTCTCAAAAAAAAAAAAAACAGCACATTTCTGGAAGCCAAGGATGCTGTATGAAGCTTCCGACAATGTTTATCATTGTGTTGGGCACAGAGTAAGTGCCTAATAAACTCTTGTCAGTCAGCCGATGAAACGTTCAAGTATCTTCCACTTAGCAGTTTTATGTCATAAAAGGAAACTTGATAGCTTAGTATGGAGATTTAAAGTAACTAGAACTAAAAGGTAGAGTCTGAGTAGCTCTAATCTACAAAAGCAATATCCTAGATTAATAGAATTGCATGGCATCAACATCTTTGCTTCTTGGCTGTAAATGTGTCCTGGCAACAGTATACTCAGAATGAAACACTTCAGATCCATCTACCCACAGTCATAATATTCATAGCATAGCAAATATGAAATACACCACACCTTTGAGAGTTCCTAGTCCTTTAAAAAAGATGCATTTTATCTATGCATGTGCCATATTAACTGGATTCTTAAAATTTTAGCCCGATAGTTTTGAAAACAAAATTAGAAAGGAGCCCACCCCTGTACCGATATTCCTAAATGTGCAACCTCATCAGTGACGTCAACTCCCTCAGCAACAAGTTTCTCTTCAAAGGGAGCTCTCTGAATTCATGTAATGAGCCGACAGCTTATTTCTCATTTCTTTCTTTCCTGTGCTTCTTAGAGAATCACAAATGCAGTCAGTTTTACAGCCAATTAATTGGAATTTGAGGATTTAAAGGGAGGAATCGATCCCATGTTTCCATGTGAAGGAATTCAATGGTACCAACAAAACAATCTTTGTTTGACATCCACATGATATAAGCTGGGGAGGTAATGGGTCAAGCAATTTGTGGAAGAACTGTTTTAGGAGTCACATATATGATGTGTTTATATACACATATACATAAATATTTATTTTTAAAATTACTTCTTTCAACTGTGCTTCTACATTTTGAATGCATATATATACATGTATATATATACACATATGTGTGTGTGTATGTGTATATATTTATATATATATAAATAAATATATATATATATATATTTATTTATATATATATATATATATAAAATCAATCACTTGGTTAGGAATTAGAAGCACTTCTAAGAATGTCCTTTTCTCATCAGTTACATTTCATATCTTAACCAATATGTATAGACTTTTAAAATTCCTTCTGGTTTCTACATATTGATGAAAAATAATGGCATACAAACCATTTATTAAACTGAATTTTATGCCTGGAGAAGATTGGAAAGCAGATTGCTGAGGGATTTGAATTTAGTGGTAAAACGGGCCAGTGTGAAAACTAATCTAATCTTAATATTTAGGCAGTATTTCTCCCCAGGGCAAACTATTCATCTGAAGAACAACACAGCCACCCTAAAGAGAAAGATGAGCTGGGAGGCACTGATTCCATGCCCACTGATGGGTAACAAGTACACATCCCACTGTGGAAACAGACACATATTCCTCCAAAGGCACTCTTCTTTTTAACTCTTAGGTCTCAAACTACCAACTGGGGGCACTCAGGAGACATTATGAAGACAGCTCCACATGAGTAACAGAGTGTCTAAAAAATTTCCCTATTCTTTTTTTCTATGGCATTTCGCTGGAGAGTCAAACCAGTGAGTTAATTTAAAGACGATTTACCCACCCACCATTTTTTTTTCCTATGGAACGGAAAGGGAGGGGGAAGGATTTCTGTGTTAAGGGAAGCAAAAGACCAAACTTGAAAGTACTGGTTAGTAGTAAGAACACTGAATGATAATATAATTGGAAGATGTATGTTTTAATTCCCTTTTGTCTTGACTAGCTGAGTGCAGGAAAATGCTTTAAATATCTGGACCTCTATCTCCTTAAAGGTAAAATCTTTAACTTGTGAGGACTACATAAGTGTCTGATAACACTACTTTTGGTATGTGGCCCAATGCCTGGCACATAATAGACACTCAATAAGTTGATTGAAAAATGAATAATTTGGATCTTTTGGATGCTGTTAGGATTTCTGCAAAATGCTTTGAGTGCTATAAATGTGGTGTTACTAAACTATTTCCAGCATGATTCAAAAAAGAAAATTCACCATACTTTCACAGCATGCATTGTTTTAGATTGAAATCAAACTTATTTAAATGCCTCTTAGAGTAAGCTGGCCCACAGATCTGTAGGTTGCTGAGTTAGTCTGCTATGGATAGGGTAAATGATACAGCAAACAATGAATACACCATGAGGGAAGTTTTCCTGTTATCAGAGTTCTGATACATGATGTGTTTACTTCCATAGCTTCCAAGCACCTCCTGATCCCCGCAGGCTCAAAGAGATAAATTAATTTGAAAAAAAACCTATAGATAGTAAGCTCATGGGACCAGTCCATTTATGTATTTATTACTTCCATTTTGTTAGAACCCACTACCACCAAAAATAAATCTTAGAGAATAAATGCTGCTTTTCGAGTGTATCCTAGCAAGAGCAATATAAAAATAATTTAGGACCAACCGTGTAATTATGTGCATTTATTCCAACCTTCCATTACTAGAGATAACAAGATGAATAGTAAAATGTGAACTTTAACAATCCTGTAATTATAGCCACTGAACCGTACATTATTGAAAGAATTGTGCAAAATCCAGATGCAAAAGAATCAACTTGGTATGTAAATAGAAATGAAACACTAAAATAATCAAGTGATGAAGAAGTAACGTAGGAAGCCAAATTGCTTTCTGGCATCTTTTATTGCCATGTTTTCACTTCTTTCACAAATACTCAGCTTATTTTTTATCATTTTGCCACACTTTTTACAATTACATATTGTTCAGTAGCTATAACCAGCTCAGTCAAATATTATAGGATTACTTTTTATTTGGTTTCCTTTTTTTTTTTTTTTTTTCTGGAACATAATTGGAATTGATAGAGTGTTTCCTATGAGCATTCTATGTAATGAGGGCAATAATATGCACTTCACTGGTATTTCTTGAATTCTGTGAATTTGTATCTTTGCTTTTTAGAAGCCACAAGTCCCAGCAATCATAACTACGTTTAGGAGAGTCTAGGTATTTCCCTGTACGAGAATGAGCATGCCTAGTCAGAATTCAATGAGAGCATCTCATTCATCAGTAGATGGCTTGTGATTTGCTGAGAGCAATTTGGGGTATTGATAAGAAGTGTCAGATTCATAGAATTAGGAAAGGAAATCAGTTTACTTACTGAAACCAGAGGAAACTCAAAGTCTGTTCTTATATTTCTCAGGGGCAGTGTCTTAATAGATACCATGAAAACAAAATTGTTCTCAGAATTAGGTCATAGTTAATGCTCAATTTTACTGGCCAGTAAGGAGGAGTAATATTCATGATACAAAATAATAATAAATAATAAATATCAGTCCATGTTTTGTTTGAAATGAATGATATGTGTACGTTCTTTGAAGGAAAGTGGAAGAGGAAAATGGAGATTTCAGCATATGAATCCTCCTAATAATGTTTTACTTAAGCTAATACTAAAATCATCCACACATCCAAGTGCACCCTTGACTAATAAAAAGCACAGAAGATAACACAGAATTAGAAATATCACATTGTAGGATCCATAAAAGGGACAATCAGAAGATGGGTATTCACTCTTTTTACAAACAGCCAGTGGTAGAAAATGGTCTAAAGCCTATTTAAGCACATCTCTGTGTGGTTTTAATTTGCTTTCAGTTTTCCTATGAGGGATTATTATGAGATATAATAAATTAAGAAGATGCATGCATCTCCTTTGGGAAATGCTCTTGCAATATAGAATCTGACCTTGGAAATCAGTTTTATTCTATCAGAGAGAAAAGAAGGAATGGCAAGGACATGTATTAGAGAGAAAGATAAGCTGCTGAGGGGAAAACTATAAGAATAGAGACATTGCACTCCAAAATCTTTAATTCTAATCAATCTTTGAGAAGCCTTGAAAGAACAGTGAAAATCTGTTTTCTAAATTTAAAAATTCCCACTTCAATAAAGTATGCTTTAATCTCCAATGGTTCAAATTTTTATATTTAGAATTATGATGCTTATAGTCTCTCTCTGTAGGGGTCTTAGTTATACATATCTGTAGGTTTAATTAAATGTACATGTGCGGATTATAAATGCATTGGAAGCACTGCTAGAATGGTCATGTATATTAGCATAATAATTGTTCTGCAAAAGAGTAAAATAAAATTTTAAAGGATATTTAGCAGACTGATTCTAAAGGCTTGGTTACTTTAATTGACCTATATTTATATATTTTATTCTAAAAAGATTCATTTATAAATATTCCACTAGAAGTTCAATAATGTTGTGTCTTGTCTATTTTAAGTGAAATCAAACACATATCTATGATAAAGGTAAGAAATGTGTATGCATGTGTGTGTATGTGTATCTGTGTATATATGTGCTTTTCCCAAAATGAATGGGCAATATCATTACAATGATGGCACATAACACTTTTCCCCATAAAATGAATACTTTCACTGCTATCCAATGGCCCATGCTGAACATTGATAGATTTTATACTACCCAGAGAGAATCTGTGATGCTTATGAAGTAAGAAGGTCTGTTTCATTACTTTGATCTATTAAATGTCAAACCTCATAGAACCTGTGTGAATGGGTTTCCCTCCAGATCACATACAGTTAAATACTTGAACCCTATCTTTTTAAATGGCATGTTAAGTAATTTATTCCTTACAAATTCAAATATGACTGAAGAATAGAAAACAATGTGGCCAAATAAAGCTCCTCGAGGCGATGGATTATGCAGCTACCAGCTGTGGGCTTCCAGAACTGATAGCAAAGCCCACCTGATTTGCCGTATTCTTCCCCTACTGCTTAGTGATAATCTGGAACAATTAGAAAAACATTTATTTGATGTTGGCATACTTTTCTCAAATTATTTGAGAAAAATAATACTAAGCCTCAGCTGAAACTATATCTTTCGGAAAGTTATTTAAGCTCCTAGAATCTTGGGGTTTGGTCTGTAAAACAGTAACACCTACTTTGTAGGACTGTCACGGGATGAAACAACACATGTAAATTATCTGACTTAGGGCTTAGAACTTAGGCTCTTAATAAAAGCTATTTTTATTAAGTAACTTATACCTAACTGTGAATGAAGTAAATCATTTTCTGGGAACATATTTTTAATTTGTGAGGAAAGGATTCACTTGAGATTCTCCTGTAAATTAAGGGGTAGTCCCAAGCTGACAATCAGCCATGGAAGTAAAATCTATGGATTTTACAATCCAATATCCCAGCAAATAGTCCTGGAATAATCATTTTACCTAAGTCTCAGTTTCTTCTTCTATAAAACAGATATTATAATAGTCAACTCATCTAGTAAGGATTAAATGCAACGATGATTACAAAACACATACACAGGGTCTGGCCCATAGTAACTCCGTACATTGGGGCTATTCTTTCTCAACAAAGTAGTACGGATAGAAGTGAGGCCAAATTGAAGGGAGGCCAGCAAAGACAGACTTTTCTTACTCCACAACTTTGGCTTGTCTGTCTGATTAATACTGAATTCTGTAAATTAACAAGCGTGTGAAGGTCTAGAGGACCAAAATCAGCATATAAGCTCAATATATGGAAAGTGTATTGAAATCTAAATGGGGGCTGAGGGTGACCATTAGCTGACCATGAGTCAGCAATTCAGAATCATTATTTCTTAACTGACAGTCACTGGCATACATTATCAGCCATGCTCTGTGTCTTAGAGATTAGTTAATATACTTGCTGAAGTGCTTTTGTCTGGCTCAAGCCTTCAAATTTTTCAAAAGACTGGAGCAATTAAACCGGACACAGAACTACCAAGCAAACTTGTTAAAGTGAAAGGATCATAAATAATTGGAAAAGAGAAAATTGTGAAGTGACATGTGTCTATGATTTTGCAATGAGCTTTTATTAAAGGGAAACTGACTCCACTGCTGATGTAACCATGAGTATCAAAAGAATACATGGGCCAAAACTGCTACAGAATTTAAATGGGTTGTTCAGAAAACAAACAAACAAACAAACAAACCCAAAATACTTACACAGTCAAAATTTGAATACTGTGTCAACTTAAAATAGAGATAGAAGGCCAGGGGAGATGACCCCTTCCAGCTCTATTATTCTATATGGAATTCCTTTAATCCAACTTTGTGAATTTTTATGCTAGAATGTATCACATTAATCTTGATCATTCAAGTGAAAAATCTAAAGGCATCCATAAATTAAGTGAGTTGATAAAGGCAAATAGTGAGTCATTCATTCAGTGGCCAAGCCAGAAATGGAACTTTTATACATTCAGCTGAAAAATCTCTTCCTCCATGTTCCTTGATGTTCTGCAAGAAGAATCCGACCCCCACTCCAATAAAATGTTCTTATAAGATTTCTATTCTCCTTCTCACTGATACTATTTCTGGGTTTCAGACTTATTCCATCCACTGGGTCATGAAACCTCTGCCTTTCATGAATGTGTTTTAAGAGATTCTTCTATTTCAAATACATATCGAGTACCACTCATAATAAAATATTTGTCATGTAGTATGGAGATTTTATGGACTTTTCCAAGTTCTTAATATTGAAGTCACTTCCAGTCATCTTTCCTATAAAACTGTGCAATGAGTAACTGTCATCCTCCTTGACATAAAAGCCAAAACGTAATGGGTTGAAGGATCTATCAAATACTCTACTAAAGTCTCTACTAATTTTCCCTGTAAAAACCAATCTCTTTTCAATGGTCTGTCTTTTCCTCCAGGTTTGTTCTATAGTATCCAACCTTGCTTACATCCTGTACCTATTTCTGAAATTTTCTACAGCATCACAGTAGCTCATCATCACTATATCTTTTTTGAGATACCATTTTCAAAACAATTCTTCCTTCCTTTGCTTGCATACCTTTTGCTTCTTTACCTGACTATTATCTGTTATTCCAAATCCACATCTGTATTATCCAATGCCATAAGGTATTTTTCATGTATTTTGGTCTCAGAATGCTACTACAAAGTAAATTTCCTGGAAGAAAATTTGTCTTCTTTGGGTGGACTTTTGGTATAATTATTTTTCTTTCATTCTAGGAAATGCAATTAATAAAATTAATCTGAGCAAATTCACTGATGGGAGATGAGGATTATATGGAATGAATAGTTGGAATATTCATATAATATCATTTTTGTTTTAAATTAAGATTATCTCTTTGCAATCCAAACTCTCAGGGGGACTGATGACTAAGAGGAAAATTGTGTTTTCTGGCTGCTTTTATTTTGCCACATATCTTCTGACAGAGGTAGAAATATGCAGGGAATGGTCAAAAACATAGCTTGGAAGACAGCACAGGTGAAGAGTCCACAAATTAACTCATTACTCACTGATCAATCAAAAACCACAATAATGCTAAGCAGAGTACTGACCCAGTATGAGCCAAGAACCACTGAATTTAGAGCAGCATGCTTGGTCAAAATAATGGCACTTATGGGAAGAGAGTTAAGTCTCTTAAAGCAAAAATGAGGAAGACAAGTTTTCCTTTGAATATACTTTGCTTATTAAAATATAATTCATTTGCATTTATAGCCTCAACACCTACCGACAAATCTGGCAAAGAGTAGGTACTTAAAAAATAGTTGTGAAATGGATGTAAGTTCATTTCAGGGACTAAGGAGAAATGGACCCATAAAATAGTCTGCTCCAATTCTCTTAATTTCTTATAACCAGCTTTATTATGCAGAAAATAAATTTCTAAGCTAGGATATTTAAAAGGAAAATAGAATATGTCTCCTCATTCTGATCCCAACAGGAGCCCCAATCCTGACATGTTCCTTTATTGCTAATGTCTGTATCTTATCAAGCTCCATAAGAGTTGAAGTAATAATATTCTAAGTGATGATGGAAATTTTAGAAAACCCTGCTTTTTTTGTATAGTATATCCAACAGATGTATCAGGAGCTCGAGAGTCAACCTGCAAACTCGCTCTAGAATACAGATTTGAAGCATCAAAAGAAGCAGAAATATGGGAATCCCCTTTAGATTCTGTTCCCACAGGGAGGGTTAAGCCATTAAATCTGGTATCAGTCCCAACTTTCTCAAATCCTAGACTTACCATTTGCTAGTTCAATGACCTTGGTAAGGTTATTACATTTAGCTAATTCCCAGTTTCCTCATCTGTAAAATGAGGAATGTATAATATATGCTAGGTTATTTATAAGGAACAAACAAAAGCAATACAAATAAAGACCTTGGCATTGTGCCTGACATGAATTAAGTGCACAATCAATGCCATCTCTTATTTTTTCCTCTTTCCCTACATTTTCCTGTCCCCAGTGTGATATTACATAATATGCTACTGGACACCAAGTTGGGAAATCTGAGTTTCTGATCTGGGTCCTGAGTAAGCTTTCCATCATATTCCTTCCCTTCTGTGTGTAAGCAGACAGACAAAGAAAGAGACACAACTTTAAGAACTTAAGCCTTAATATATGTATCAAAAATTTTATATCTATGGTTAAGCCTGCAGAGCATTCTAGCCCTCCCCCCCACCCAATAGAGTGGTCATTCACTAGCCACATACAACTACTGAGTAGATAAAAGTAGCAAATAAGACTGAGGCACCGAGTTTCTAGTTTATTTTATTTTAATTAATTGGACTTTAGATTTACACAACTGATCATAAAGTCAGTTTTCAAAAAGCTCTCTTTCTAACATTTTTAATGTTGCTAGTTGACAATTAAAAATCATAGGGGTGCCTGGGTGGCTCATTTGGTTAAGTGCCAGACTTCAGCTTAGGTCATGATCTCCCAGTTTGTGAGTTTGAGCCCCGCGTTGGGCTCTACGCTGACAGCTCAGAGCCTGGAGCCTGTTTCAGATTCTGTGTCTTCCTCTCTCTCTGCCCTCCTCCCCCACTAATGCTCTCTCTCTCAAAAATAAATACACATTATTTTTTTTAAAAATCACATATGTGGCTCTCATCAAACCGCTATCGGAGAGTGTATGCCAGCAGATGCACATACTCATTCCTGATGTTTTCCTTGTACTGTGCACATGACTTCTCTCTAAACCAAGAATATTGCTGTAAAAACAAAACAAAACAAAACAAAACAAAACAAAAAAAAACAAAACAAGACAAAAAAACCTATAGTTCTTTGGGCTTCTGGGTGGAATTATATCTTGTAATAAATTATGACTAAAGGGCAGAACAATAATATAAATGAGATGCTAAAAGGATCTAGGATATAGGAAAGAAAGTGATATAGGAAGGAAAGAAGACAGAGAAAGAGTAAAGAGGTCTAAATCACTTGTTGGTAAATGCACAAGTGATCTGATTCTCATGCCAAGAACCCCAGAACTAAACTCCATTGGTGTTAATCATGATACTCTGTGCCTTTCTACACTTAATCTGAAGAGTCTGAGAAGGGACACGGTCAGAGTATTTTCAATCATTTTTATAATATTTAATGCAGCACCTGCCACATAATAGATGTCTAATAAATATTTGTTGAACTAAGTTCAATTTTATCTATATAAACAGAAAGTGGTCTGGTCTTAGCTTCTTTCATAGAAATGTCTTATGAATTTATATATATTTCACATATATATATGAAATAATTTTATATATATATTATATATATTATATATATGAAATATATATATGAAATATACATAATATATATATAATATATATATAATATATATTATATATATATATATGAAATTTTGGAGGCATCTTAAAAAAACACTTGAATATAAATTGAAATCATTAGTGCTATTTGTGTCCAAAACAGAATATCTATTCAAGATGTTTTAGTGGATAAAATTCTTCTATTGCAAGATAGCAAATATAAAGAAGATAAACAAAACTTGTTCTCTGTAATGACTCAGCATTTAAATATGTTTGAGATAAAGGATTAAAAAAATGTATCATCAGCATCTTTTAAATTAAAGGCAAACCCTTTTCCGTGTACTTTTGCATTAGCTGGACCAAGTAGAAATGCTGTACTTTTCCTTACTTCTTGTTCATTGCTCTTAGTCTGCAATGGTGTCACTGCTAGCAATGAAGATGCCAAAGAAAGCACTATGAAATCAATCATCCTATTCTATGGAACCCATGATTCCCTACTACTCAGATGAACCACAGTCATGGGAAAGAACTAAAGTTCATCAACTAAAATACAATACTCCAGTCTTTTCCTTTCATATTCTAACTATTTAGCTAATTCTTTAGGACGAGAAACCAAGAGTATCTGAAAGGCAGAATATAACTTGTTTTAGACTTTATTTAAATAAAATGTCTAATATTGAGTGTCAATGAAAAATGTAACCTCTTCCCAGGTGCTCAGGTTTGGGACTCTGAAATGCAGGTAGGGCACTCATATTCAGCTGTGAAGAAAAGGGTCCCCCCTAACTTATCTAAGCAAGTTAAATTTTCAATATCTAAAGAACCCCCCATTTAGCATCTCTAGATCTATATAGTCTTGGAAGGAAAAATAAGTTTAAATTACTATCATTCTAATAAAATGTTCAACCTGTAATACAAAACCTGTATACAAAAGAGATACATACAAAATGTTCAACCTGTATACAAAAGAGATATATTTTTTGAGAACTCTCTTTATACTTATTTTCTCTGAGTATTTCATTTTTACCTAAGTGAACCATTGAAAATAGAATATTGTTATATATTTACAAAAAGACTATTATTTCCCCCCTCTGTTTGGTTTAATGTAAACTTACTGCATTTAATTTCCTAAATTTGTGATTGATTTTATACTCCTGCACCTTTGCATTATATAACCCTCCTTCATAAAAATAAAAGCATGAAACTGTTTGCCTTTAGGTTATGAATGAGGTAACAAATTTTCAGGCACATGAGAAACACTAGCTGAAATTGAATTAAGGAAAAAAAAAACACACTCTCTCTCAAAAATAAACAAACATTAAAAAAAAATTTTTTAAAGGGGTTCCTGGGTGGTTCAGTAGGTTAAGAATCTGATTTTAGCTCAGGTCATGATCTCCCATGTCTGATGGTCTCACAGTTCATGAGTTCAAGCCCCGCGTCAGGCTCTGCTGACAGCTAAGAGCCTGGAGCCTGCTTTGAATTCTGTGTCTCCCTCTCTCTCTACCCCTCCCCCGCTCACACTCTGTGTCTCTCTCTCTCTCTCTCTCTATCTCTATCTCTCAAAAATAAACATTAAAAATTTTTTTTGAGAAAAACAATAAAGTTTTAGAAAAACAAAGCTTTAGAAATATTTATTAAGTAAGCGCATTTTTCTGTAACTCTCATGAAGGGTAGACATAGATTTCTATTTCTGTCCTCTCTCAGAGCCTAATCAGTTATCACCAAATTTCCAATGGGGTCACTAGAATCATTGAAAGCAATCAAGGATAGGAAGGAGGATGTTTTCAGGCACTGCTTAATTTTATGCAGAATTATGGTAGACAGCAAAAAGAGCAAGAAATGGAGAGAAATGAAGTGAATTGAAGCAACAAATGTCAGAGTATTGAAGGAAAATGAAATAAAAAATAAATAAAAGAGGAAGAAGGAACGATAGCCGTAGATATGTAGCCACAGCACAAATACAGAGATATCATTGGGTCTGTGCATGCTGATCACTGATACTGTTCTACAGTGTGGCACCCAAAGCACCCATTATTCTCTTCATCTGCTAAAGAGTAGGTGTCAAAATGATAGATGCTAGCTCACTGTATCAACATTTCCCTATAGCCATGAAGCCCATTATCAAGAGATAAACCTGTGCCAGAATAAATTTCTTATCAGAATATGGGCAAGGAATAGTTCAAAATGGTATTAGATTTAACAAAAAAAATTTTTTTTGTCATAGGCTCCCTAAAGCCATTGAAAATCACAAAGATATTCTATGCAGGAGCTGGAATCAAAATCTTATTCTTTCAATCTGTTTGGATTGGTGCTATAACAAATATTCCTTTGAAATAAGGTAAAATGACAAAATTTTAAAGGAGTAATTTGTCTTTAGCGTTTTCTCTCCTCTCTTTCTTTCTTTCCTTTTTTTTTTTTTTTTTGAAGTAAAGTAGGAGGATGAAATGCAGATACCACTTAAGACAGTGGCAAATGAGAAGCAGATCTCTTAACTGTTTTAAGCTGTTGCTGAGTACATGGCTGGTATTTCGGTTGGTCTTCCACCCCCACAAGGGAGCATAGTACTAATTATAGCTATCAAGCTGGAAGGAGAAAGATGAGGGAGAATATGTAGAGACATTTTAATGTTGGGATCAATTGAACGGGGATGTAGCTTCTGACAGATATTTCAATCTAAATGAGTCAGACTGCTCTAGGAAATACTAAAAAAGACTATTCTAAATGCTTCCTCACCATTTCCATCTATCAGATACATCTGAAAATATCCCCTCTCTGTTTTGATTTTTGCCCTAATCCAAATCTTGTTCTGCCAAAATTATTTAAATGGGAATGTCACTATGCATCTTTCTGAAATAAAGGCGGATAGATGCCTTTTGACTCAGTGATTTGGTTATGACAGAGTTAACATGGCTGCTGGAACTGTGTTAAGTTGCCATTGAATAAAGCCCAGTTTCAGAGACTCAATAGGACTGATGAACTTCACCTTCCTGGTACCTTTGCGTGTGGTGCCTGGGTCTGATTTCATAGCAGCTAGTTGCATAACTTTCTCTTTTTTTTTCATAATTATGTAAAGATAATCTCAGGCTTCTCTCAACATTTCTAAAGTATGTTTCACTATGGAGTATAGGTTCCATTTTCTATTTGGGGGCAAGTTATTTAACCAAACCTTTGTTCTACATCTAAGCATCGAATTGTCTACATCTAATCAACTCCCCCTCCACCTAGATTTTAGTATTTAGTTTAGATACATTTATTTCCCCACAACACTTGAACAATTTATTTCTCTTTTTTTAATGCTTATCTATTTTTGAGAGAGAGAGTGAGACAGAGTGTGAGCAGGGGAGGGCCGGAGAGAGAGGGAGACACAGAATCGGAAGCAGGCTCCAGGCTCTGAACTGTCAGCACAGAGCCCAACACGGGGCTCGAACCATGAACTGTGAGAACATGAACTGAGCTGAAGTCAGACACTTAGCTGACTGAGCCACCCAGGGGCCCCTTGAACAATTTTTTATAAATCATTAGAATAGTTGGTAGTCAGATCAAATTGACAATTTTATGAGGTTATTGAGATCAACTTCTACTATTCCAAATAGGCCAAGTTGGAGAACAGATGAATTACCCCAAAAAAGAATATATACACAAAACAATGGATTTTCTTTTCATTGTACTGAGTTTCTTTTAAAGTAGAATTAATAGTATAAAAGGTATACTCTTGGCCTTGAGGGTCTTAGCAGTTATGAAATAACTAAAAGTTTAAAAAATTAAATCAGTACAAGAATGTACTTAGATTTCAGTCATACTGCCTAGTGTCTTCAGCCTTATTATTCCATTTCATGGATTCCTGGAATCTTGATATATATAATCCAGGTAAAAACGTTTTTGTTGTTCCCTTGTATTTGCTCATTGCTCTCAAAGTCATCAATCAACATCTAACATCTTGTTGTGTTAAACATTTCATGTTTGGTTTCATTCCTTTGTCCTCCAATTAGCCTGTTTGGAACATTACTGAGTAAGTTTCTTTATTTTTGGGGTTTTGTCTTTTTAAATCAATTTTAATGGTAGGGGATAGAGGAAAAGAGGAAGCATTCTATGTATGCAGCAAGCAAGGCAGTCAGCTGGACTCATTAATGGATTCTTACAAAATTTGGGGGAATTAGAAATGGAAAGCTGGGAGAAAAGAAAAATGGGTTGATGATAGCTTACCCCAGTCAGCCAGCACGAGCTCTCACAGTTTATTAAATATACGTGTGCAGTAGCTTTTTATTGTAGAGGTGAAAAGAGGGTAAACGGCTTCTTTCATAGAACCCTGTTAACACTTTCAGGCCACTGAGGATTTAATTTTGCATATTACCTCTTCAAAGTAATATCTCTGTAATCAAATTACCCTCCAGAGAAAAACTGTGTACTCCTCACAGTATGATCACAACCATCAACTTTAATCACACACACATATAGGGGATTCTTCTTCCTCATTTCTATTGGAAGGACTAGAGTTTGCACGACATTCTTTTCTACATCCTATCATACCTTAAATATCTATAAAAATCACTACCGTTTATTGAACAACTACTACGTCTGAAAATTTTCACAAATCATCTCAATGTTCACAACAGTCACATAAGAGATTAGACAAATTTGCCAAGGTCACACAACTTGAAAAAAGTACAGCCTAAAGAATCTTTCTCCCATCCATTTAGTCCCTTGGCTCCTATGTTTATCTAGAAAAAATAATTTAGCCACACAGAAATTTTTGTCTTCAATTGTTTGTTTTTTATGTTTCATTTTATATTTGAGAGAGATAGAGACAGACAGAGTGAGAGCAGGGGAGGGGCAGAAAGAAGGAGACAAAATCTGAAGCAGGCTCCAGGCTCTGAGCTGTCAGCACAGAGCCCGAAGTGGCGCTAGAACTCACAAGCCTTAAGATCATGACCTGAGCCAAAGTTGGATGCTTAACCAACTGAGCCAGGCAGGCGCCCTCAGGAATTGTTTATCTAAAATGCATGTGATTATTTTTAAAGAAGAAATGAATAATTAAAAACTCCATGAGACATTTTACCTCTACAGTTTGGTCAACCGTTTCTTAAGGTACATGCATCACTTATTGGGGATCTATTATTCAGCATAAATTCCAGAAGTTTGTTTGAAGGTCATGGCTAACATAAATCAGCAACAATGGCACATAGCAAATGGTTAATAAATATGTGTAGAATGAATGAGTACATAGATACTGGAACAACTTTTTTTGAAATAAGCTGTATTTCTTTCTTTTTTTTTTTTTTTTGATGTTTATTTTTGAGAGAGAGAGAGAATGTGTGGGAAAGCATGAGTGGGGGAGGCGCAGAGTGAGAGGGAGACAGGATCCGAAATAGGCTCTGCACTGACAGCAGAGAGCCCAATGAGGGGCTCCAACTCTTGAACTGTGAGATGGTGACCTGAGCTGAAGTGGACCCTTCACAGTCTGAGCCACCCAGATGCTCCTGGAACAACTGCTAGTGACAAGAAAAAGCACAGGGCTCTATAAACATTCCGACTTTCACTCTGATAAAAGCGTAAATCTCTTGCTCAAATCCAAGAATTATACGTGTAATCAGTCTAGTAGGAAAACAGGGAAATACACCTTTTATGCAGATATCTATGCCTCAACAGGAAGCTGACCACACAATGCACTAAGATGCTAATTAATCGAGCAAAGGACTACTCTAAAATGCATTGTATTTACCTTCTCACAATCTCCACCCAGAGGGAAACCACACACAAAATAGCTCAGTAGGGAATCACCACTCTTGCAAGCAAGTTACTTAAAACTTGGCAAGAAGAGTCACTCCATCCTTACTCTGAAGGTGACTTTCACATAGCAGAAAAAGGAAAAACAAAACAAAAAACTTAATATCTTTATAAAGCAACTAGAAATAAAGAGAATTGATATGTATTAGAAGAGTTGTGTCTTTTGCTACCCACACCAAGACACTAGGTGGGTAAATGAAAGTAGGCATTTGGCATTTCAATTATGGAAACTAATACAAATGTTCTCCCATTGAGGCTAACACGATTATGAAAATAATTATGCTCTAAACATATGTTGTTAAAATTTAACTTGAGGCCACAAATCAAGGTGGTATATTAAATATACATTAGTGTGTTACAGGAATTGTAACCGTAGCCTCCTCTCATCTCCTATTAACTTGTGTATCAAAATGACTTTTTTTCCTTTTGCCCTGAGGAAAATAACAATATCATTTTTTTTCTCTTTTAACTCACATCCTTAAGGATGTGAGGACAAGGAAGAGGGGATTGTAGGGGTTGGCCTTCCCAGAGGCTCATGGGCAGAAGACGATAATCAGCCCGAGTTCAGAAAGGAGAATGGTGGAGGGTTTGGGGAAGGGGGCTCATTAATAAATCTTAGCCAACAACAGAATAATCATCATTTATTTGACACCAAAAATGCTCAAAAGATAGAGCCACTTCTTTCAGTATTGTTTCTTCTAACAGCCTTTGGCTCTTTGCTCCCAGCCCAATCTGAGCATTCAGTGGCAACATTTCCCATTGTTTCTGTTTAATTTGAAGGAAATGCAGAGGCTTGGCTTGCAGGAGATGAAAGTACTGGGGCTCACCTCTAAGGGGCCTTTGCTCATTTTAAGAATAACTGATGTACTGTGTCCTTTTACACACTTTAAGAGTAACTGATGTGCTGTGTGTAGTCAATGCCAGAGTTACAATCACACAGTGCCCTGTATATCAGAGACCCGAGCAAACACTTCAAGACCAAGGCACCCACTGACTTCAAAACTCACTGCTCCATGTCACTAACCTCCAGCCCCTCTTAGTGTGACAGAAATGTTCCCATGGAAACTGAGCAAGGGAAGGGAATCAAGAAACAGAGAAAAAGAGAGAACATTCTACTAATATAACAAAACAAGAAGATCCTAACACAGAGGATGCAAGGTTAAAAACATGACACGTCAATTACAGGGGTGACATACACATCTATGGGACATGGGTTATTTCTCCAGAATCCTTCTCAAGACTCATTTTTAGGGAAATAAACTGTCAGTATTTTCTTCATCTTCAATCCTAAAAATAAAGGAAGTATAGTTCTCATGAAAATGAAACTGAGAAAATTAGACCTAATCTAACCACCTTAAGGAGTGAAGTTCTTGCGCGGGGGACCCTTGGGAAGCCTAGAGGATCTTAATCATCTTATTACATGGTCTTCTTGAACAAGTTCTAAGGTTTGGCCGCCTAGCAGTCAACGGTAAGCACTCAAAAGAAAGGACCAGTAGATTGAACAGGTATTAGAACCACTATACAGAAACACAGAGAGAATATTATTCTAACAAATAACTTACTCTCCTCCCCTCAAGAGCCAGTCCATCACCCATCCACCAACCTATTTCTCAAGAACCAGTTGAACAGTAGATGTGTGTCTAAAAGTTAGAATCAGGTTAAAATATAATACGCATATCTCTTTCATCATTGCTTACACATTATATGCTAATCGGTACTATCAAAATTAGGGTAACCAATGATCCCATTTTTCCCAGAAGCAAGAGTCATCCCAGGACATGGAGTTTTCAGTGCTAAAACTGGGACAGACACCCTAAGACTGACCACACCAATACTAGTTCAAATGGCATTAGTTGATGTTTGCGTTCCTCTGCTTTCCTTTGTTAAGGGAGTGAAAGTTAACATTTTCCTTAAAGATTTTTAAAAGAAACTTTATAACAAGTCACAAATCCTTGAAGTAGAAAGGGACACCTAAAAAAAAAAGAAAAAAAAAAAAAAAGAAAGGGACACCTATTTTTAGTTACTGTTTTCACCCAGTCATTTGTTATACAGAAGGGACAATGCTAATAGGAAATATATATTGCAAGATTTTTTGTTGAAAGGTCTTTCATATTATTTACTAGAAATATTCATAATATTCCATTCATGATGTTCCACAAAAGTCAACAATATTAACATTCACTCTTTAGCTTTCAGACTTTGTATAAAAGCTCAGGTCCACAACTATTTCAGAATCAGCCACATTAAACATCACAGCCACATACAATTAGAGATTAACACCTTTTTATGATATTTTTCAACACATTCATTTATAAAGTCGAACACATCAGCAGAAACTTGAGTTAAATGGGGGTGGAGGGCAGGATAAAGACCACCACAATAGGCAAGGATTATCATTCAACAACAAAAGCTGCTGTATGCATAAAATAAACAATAACAGAGATTAATGGATGTTTTCCCTATCAATGTTGCTTTACCTCCTGAAATATTTTTCAATGCAGTGAGATTGTAAATGGATTTTAAACGCAAGTGCTCTTTTGTACATGATTTCAAAGGCAAAAAGATGCAGCATGAAGGTGTGGCACTGAAGGCTGAACCAGGGAGCTGGAGGAAAGTTCTGCATTCCAGGGAAAGCAAGAGCTTTAGGACAACACAGCTGGGAGTGTTAAAAAACAACAGTTGGGCTCTCATGGTTCCCATAATAAAGAACTACACCTACCTGAGTAATATACCACCAAACCTACTCCAAACAAAAGATGGCAAGAGAAACGAAGTGTCCGTGTGACCTTTCCTTGAAATGGAAGGAGAGAGTAAAGAAGGCTGGTTTTAATCAGGTCACCTGGTTTTAGATTAGGATAATTTAAGAAAAAAGACAGATTTCACTTAGTATTTTTGAAAGACACTTCTTCATTGTTAGGCTATGCTAGGGGGAAAAAAGTAGGGCTGTTTATGACTAATAAGAAAGAAAATATTACCAGAACACATAACAAATGAGAATCTAATCATACCTGAGAGCTTTATTTCCTCTGCTCTCACTGAGACTTTATATTATGTAACACAAATAAACTACATCATGTATAAAGGAAAAGACTTTTACTTATATTACAGTCTTTGACCTTGGCTCTTTTACACAGGTTTACAGGAGAGATTTTAGCCACTGTGCAAATTTCTAACTACAGTTAAGAGAAAAAAATAGAAAAGACATGAATAGGGTCATCTGAGTCTCAAATGAACAGAATGGAAAGGAGGATAGGAAGACAGATGAAAAGCCAGAATTTACAGGTAAAATATTGTAAGCACAGAAGTCAGAAAATAACCAATATTTAGTGAGTGCTTCTTTTTTCTTTAGAACTATGATAAGGGCTTTCCTAATAACCATAAAAATAACAAGAATAATACTTGATAAGTTAGTGCTAGGGTGATCAACTATTGTACTTTGCCCAGGACTGAGGGTTTTTCAGGATGTGCAACTCTCAGTGCTAACCCCTGAACAGCAACTTTAAATAAGTTGCATCTAACATTCTAACATTCACAGCAGCCCCAGGAGGAAAAAAACATTGTACTAGTATTACTCCATTATTACAAATGGAACAAAAGAGGCCTAGATATTTTAAGTAATTGCTTATGGTTGCACAGATCAGCATGTGCCCAAACAGGGACTGGAGTTGATAAGCCTAACTCCCACCATGCCTATGGACTTTCCCAGGGTACTATATTGCCTCCTGGTTAAGTCTGGGGGCACTTGTTAGTGACAGGAGAGGGAGAAGCAGAGGGAGAAGGGGGACACATATCCCCAGCTAGCATACAGTTGTCTTTGTTACCAATGGATGGTGGACTAACATTCATGGATATCAGTGAGTTCTAAGGATCTCAGTTGTGGAACCCAAAGGTGTCTTAGCTTTTTGAGGACATCAATGCCACCAGAATACCAGGAACAATTGTGGGCTTTCATCTCCACTTCTGAGTTTACCTTCTATCTACTCTGTCTAGAGTTATAACTAAGGTTATAACTAGGGTCATGTGGGTTGCAGTGGAAAATAAGCTAATTGTGGAATTGGGCAATGCAAAGGAAGGGAGGGAGGTAGAGGCAGAGGAAGGAAGGAAGGAAGGAAGGAAGGAAGGAAGGAAGGAAGGAAGGAAAAAGGGAGGAAAAGAGGGAGGGAGGGAGGGAGGGTGGGAGGGAGGGAGGGAGGGAGGAAGGGAGGAAGGAAGGAAGGAAGGAAGGAAGGAAGGAAGGAAAAAGGGAGGAAAAGAGGGAGGGAGGGAGGAAGGAAGGAAGGAAGGAAGGAAGGAAGGAAAGGAAAGGAGGCAGCAAGCCTAAGAATGGGGAGGAGGAATCTTATTTTGACTACAATTATGGTATAGCAGATTGATCCCTTATAATTAGTTATTGATGACTTATTCAAAATCAGTACTGAAATCCAGCCTAGAAATCTAGATTAATAGTGTTCTTTCAGCCAGGAACCAAACCTTGTCACTCTCTTTGGGCAAATAATCTGATTTAAATTTTTAAGGCAATATTCATTAACAAAATTTCCATAAAAATACATGCCTATACTGATGGATCTGACTCTGCAAGTGTGATCATTATAACCCAACAATAATCATCTGTATCTTGAGTGAGATCTGTACTTGGGGAGCAGAAGCCAAGTATCATCATTCTTCTTATACGTACCCTGTGTGTTAGCACTTTCTACAATGTCATATACAAGTTAGACGCTCATAAACAAACATGTTCTTTGGAGACATAACAGAATTTTGTGTTGTTATGTTATTTCTAAACCAACAAAGGAGGGCACTTTGGGGTGATTAGAAAAATAAAATGAGAGGGTATAAAAATTATAGAGATCCCCTGTAGTATTTTAACAACCCAGGTTTACTCTTTCCTTATATCAACTTCATTTGAACAAGAAGACAAATAATGTAATTAATGGGGATAGTTACATTTCTCCAGCACCTTTCATTTACCAAGCACTGGGAGAAAAGATGGCTGGAATATCTGTGTGCATGGATACATGTGTACACATATATACATGTGCATGCACGTGAAAGAAAAATTCTAGTAAACAAAAGTCTACACAAAAGATGAGAAAGGGGGAGCCTGGGTGGTTCAGTCAGTTAAGCGTCTGACTTCAGCTCAAGTCACATCTTGTGGTTTGTGGGTTCAGCTACATCAGCTGTGCTGACAGCTCAGAACCTGCTCCGAATTCTGTGTGTGTCTCTCTCTGCCCCTCCCCTGCTCACACTCTGTCTCTCTCTTTCTCAAAAATAAATAAAAACATTAAGAAAAAAAGGATGAGAAAGAATCCTTTTTTTTTGCTGTGTGCCAGTAACTTCTCAGGTTTTATGGACTGAAATTTTAAAAAAATCATTTTTTGAAATATGGTTTATTTGGTGATGCATTCCTAGTGTTTGGAAAAATAACATTTATATGGATACTAATTGTCTAATCCTTTCTATCTATTAAGTGTTTAGGCTTATTGACACTATATATTTTTTAAAATTTTTTTAACATTTATTCATTTTTGAGAGTGAGAGAGACAGAGCATGAGCGAGGGAGGGGCAGAGAGAGAGGGAGACACAGAATCCAAAGCAGGCTCCAGGCTCTGAGCTGTCAGCCCAGAGCCTGACGCAGGGCTTGAACCCACGGACCATGAGATCATGACTTGAGCCGAAGTTGGACGCTCAACCGACTGAGCCACCCAGGCACCCCGACACTGTATTTTTAAAGTGCAATGTTTACCAGTAGATTTAAAATTTCTAAAATGTTCTCTTTTATAGTTTATTTCCTTGAAGAAACCTCATCACAAGTCATTTCATGGAAAGGGATTTATTCTATTATTTATGTTGCATCTCATTAAGGTTTTACTTCCATCTTCTAAATTTTCTCCCGAGATTAAACATTTGACTTTTATGAGGCTACTAAAAGAACAAGAATGCGTCACTTTCATTTTGGGTCTGAAAACATCATAATCTTGCAATTTAATCAGGCTGAGTGTTGACAAAAGCTGTTTTAGCTGTTTATAGAAACCAGGCCAAGAGAAAGTCAGCACACTCTGAGAAGTCTCTTAAAACATGTCAGCTTTGCCCACTGTCCTATCAAAGCTGATGACCAAATTTACTTCCCAATTATAAACTTGTTCCTCACAACATGAGGATTGGAGGATTCTGAGAAGCAAATCAATCAAGAAAAGGTCACTCTGAACAAAAGTAATGAAAATGACTAAGGACCCCAGATCAGAAGATAAATTGGTGAGCAGAAAGTTCCCTGAAGATACCCAAGTGTCAACCACAGGAACTTGTAGTAATTAAATTAGAAAGTGTATTTAAAGCACAGAGCAATAAATCTGGCCTATTGCAGATATCTAGTAAGTGGTGGCCTTCATCATTGCACTTACTCATATGGCAGTATTTCTTGTTTTGTCGGATAAAACACAGGGCCTCATTCCTACGATGGGTTAAAATATTGCTTCTCATTTTATTTTTTACTTAAAATTTGTTTTAATGTTTATTTTTGAAAGAAAGTGCAAGCAGCGGAGGGGCAGAGAAAGGGGGAGGCACAGAATCCAAAATAGGCTCCAGGCTCCGAACTGTCAGCACAGAGCCCAATGTAGGGCTTGAATTCAAAATGTGAGATCATGACCCGAGCTGAAGTTGGACACTTTACCGACTGAGCCACCCAGGCGCCCCTCTCATTTTGACTTATGAAACATGATGTAATTTATTTAAAGTCTTGATTCCTAAACTTAAAAAAAAGCAAAAAAAATTGTATTTTATAGGATTGTTATGAATATGAAATTAAGTGAAATAGGAAAAAAAAAGGGAAGGTGGAAGAAAAGGAGAAAGAGAAAACCCAGAATATTCCTTTCTTTTAACAGGCACTCAATAAATGTTCATTGAACCTGAAGTTGAAGGAAAACATGAGCAGAATATTTAGAACATGTTTTTTGTTTTGTTTTGTTTTGTTTTTCTCTATTAGAATGAAGCAGAAAAATACAATAACTTGAAGGCTTTCAATTATTCTGATAATAGCCTGTATCAAGAATTGACCAAAGATGCTTTACCTTATAGAAACTCTCTTCAAAAAAATTTTCTTGGATGAGTTCTCAAGAGGTGACATTTTTAGAATTTGTTATTCATATTAAATCAGTATTGGGGTATTTGATCACAAGAATTGTATGGCCTAGTCAGTAAACATAGCTACCCTTTAATTGGTACTTATCACAAATCAACATTGTTAAACACTTTACATGCATTCTCTCAATCTTCGTAATAATACTTTTAAGGTAGGTAATGCTATTTCTACCACACAGATGATAAACCCAGGCTAGTAAGTGATAGTGCTGGAAACGGAATACATACTTTAGCATGAGAGGAGGTATAGAAAGTATTACATATGTTGAGGATACAGACTTTGTATCGGTTTGTCTGAGTTCAAATCTTCGGTGAGCTATTTACTCTCCCACCTGGTCTTTAGTTATGTTATCTCTAAAATGGGAAAAATAATAGTGCCTATTTCACAGGACTGTTTTCAGGTTTAAATCCATGCAAAGCATTTCAAAGAGTTAATGACCCCTAGTCAGCGCCTGATACATCTTAGGTGTTGTTATCAGTCTAGCTCTGAAATTTGGGGGGTTAATGGCTATTTATCTTTATTCTTTTTTTAACTTTCTTTCCAAAACGTATAAACTGTGTGGCCATTGTATGGCTAACTAAAGGGACTAGGATTCTTTTAATGAAATATGGCCTTTTGTAGCAACGTGGATGGAACTGGAGAGTGTTATGCTAAGTGAAATAAACCGTACAGAGAAAGACAGATACCATATGTTTTCACTCTTATGTGGATCCTGAGAAACTTAACAGGAACCCATGGGGGAGGGGAAGGAAAAAAAAAAAAAAGAGGTTAGAGTGGGAGAGAGCCAAAGCATAAGAGACTCTTAAAAACTGAGAACAAACTGAGGGTTGATGGGGGGTGGGGGAGAGGGGAAAGTGGGGATGGGCATTGAGGAGGGCACCTGTTGGGATGAGCACTGGGTGTTGTATGGAAACCAATTTGACAATAAATTTCATATATTAAATAAATAAATAAATAAATAAATAAATAAATAAATAAAGGGACTAGGATTCTTTTAACGACATGGCTTCTAGAATCTACATAACACTTCCACACTTTATCTCAGATGATTCTAATTATGCCCACAATTGTCAAACTATTAAGAAGAACAACTACGCTGTGGCCCCAGGACATCAAGGTGCTATGATCATTCTCCTAATAGAAGAAAGAATTCCGGGTTTTATTCTTTGGCTCTTTCTAGTAACACAACATTAAATAACCGGATGAAAGAATGTAACATTTAGTTACACATCCAGATGTTTCAGCCAGTGTGGGGATAAACATCTGGCTTATTAACTGGATACTACTTTTTTTTTTTTTTACCCTGACATTGGGCAACGTGTCAAATATGATTGATGTGAAACAGAAGAGGAAAGCATACAGAAGGAGCTGTTAACAAGAGAAATACTTTGCTAAATAAAAGATGGCATGGACTTTGCTATCATCACCTGCACCAGCAATTTATTTGTAACCAACATCAATAGCCCTACTGGGGAGTACAATCTCGCTTAACTTGCTCTACCATTTTGACACCTCTAACTCAGAAATGTAATTTAAAATAAAGATTCATGGAGCTAATATCCTTCTTGCTTCAGACTATTAAAGTGCCTATTGTTCTCGAAGCTTGGAGGATGTTGAAAGTCTGCAGGCATAAATGAACACATGGATGATATACTGCTTGATATAAATATTGCCCAGCTTTTAGTGAGATACAAATGGCTATAGAATACAAAGTTAAAATATGCACTTTGAACAAAATGCCTCATGAAAAAAAAGTAGTCATGATGGGTGCTTTTTCTATAACCCTGGACATTCTGTGATTTCCCTGGAGAGATAATAATAGAACTGATCAAACCAGTGATTATCATGTTATTATAGCTATAGCTAGTGATACTTGCTCTGATACAGGCATTTTACTTGGCATGTTTAATATTAACCCTATGAGGTAGGGACATTAAGTATGTTCCTTTTATAGATGAGGAAGCTGAGGCTAAGAGCTATCAAGTAACTCCTATTTTCTCATATTTATCATGACTTTGTATTTTCAATTACCAACTTATGAAAAGATTCAATGAAGGGCCAAGTGTACATATGGGTTGAAAAGGAGTTACATTTAATGTGAAAGAATCTTAGAATTTTAAGCCTGGAAGAGATCTTTAGAGAGTAGTTAATCCAACTCTGACATTTATAGATGATAAAACCAAGGCTCAGGAGATCATGGTTTGTCGAAGATTACACATTTTGCCAGAATGAGAATGAGAAATTCTCACCATGAGTATCATTTCATTCTGCCGACACATTATTTTATAAATGTCCAGTTAATTACAAAGGTCCTTTCTAGAAGTGAAGAGATCCATTATAACCCATTGTTACATTATCAGTGGTTAGAACAGACTGGGTTAGATGGAGAAATGAGATGCCTAGGAGGTTGTCAGGGGAGGCATCAGGGACCACTGCTTAAGAATATCAGTTTTTAGCCCTGGGTTGGAATCCTGACTCTAGCTTTTATTGCTAGGTGGCACTGAGCAAGTAATTCAACCTTTTAAGCCTCAGCCTCTTCTTCTGTAAATTGAAAATAATAAAAGTGTTAATGTGAAAGAGTTGCTATGAGTCATGTGCAGCACATGGTATCTTTTAAGTGCTCAATTAACACTAACGCTTATTACTGCTCCTGGGGAGGAAGACATAGAGGGAGTTCTGGGTAGCTGGAGGACTTCATGAAGGATCTGAGATTGAAGAGAGATGGATGGGGCCAGAGAGAGGTACTTCTGACCCCTCACCTTGTGACTCTGGGTTGTCCTGATTCTAAACTCTACCATTCTACTCTTTATCAATAACCGATCAGCTTCATATCTAGAGGAACCAAATAATAATAATAATAATAATAATAATAATAATAATATTTTTGATTGTCACTACTAAAAATAAACTAAACAAAAAACTTTCAACTATAAAAACAAAATACACACCCTTTCCACCAGCATGCCCCAAAGACTGATCTATGCTATGCTACACCTGCACAAGAACCGGGGTATGTAGACCAGGGAGTTTATGGATTTCAATATAAAATGACAAATCTGATGGATCACCTTTGGTCCAGATGCAAGCTAGTCCAGGATAAATCTCTATGATGGATTCACTTTGCCATTTTATAACTCAAACACCAGAGTCCCAGTACAACAGACGCTATTTGACTGAATTCCCCATAAATTGTAGTTCTTCACCCTTGGGTTACTTAACATTCAGAATCAGGCTTTTCAAAATTTGTGCCTTGCTCTCATCACTACAATGGGAAAAAAAGGGTTCCTTTTCTTAAAGATATATATGGAGATCAATTCCTCCAATCAGTGCTTTGATTGCAAAGTGCTTTGATACAACTCTGCTTAGATTCTAAATTTCTTTGGATTCTATATTTCAAAGTTCAGGGAAAACAGTTAATGTTTATAAAAAAAAAATCTTATAGATTTTAGTACCTGGTGTTTGGGGAAGCTTCTGTATAGTTTGTTTAATATGAAATGTTAGCCATAATGTAGGGGCTGTATATGTGTGCTAGGGTTGCGGTAACATAGTGACACAAATTCAGTGGCTTACACAACAAAAATTTATTGCCTCATAGTTCTAGAAGCCAGAAGTCTAGAATCGAGGTGTTGACAGCATTGGTTCCTTCTGAGGGCTATGAGGGACAGATCTGTTCCAGATATCTCTCCTTAGTTTAGAGATAGCTGTCCTCTTCCCATGTCTCTACACTACTCTTCTTTTTTTTTTTAACGTTTATTTATTTTTGAGACAGAGAGAGACAGAGCATGAACAGGGGAGGGGCAGAGAGAGAGGGAGACACAGAATCCAAAATGGGCTCCAGGCTCTGAGCCGTCAGCACAGAGCCCAACATGGGGCTCAAACTCACGGACCGTGAGATCATGACCTGAGCCGAAGTCGGAGGCTCAACCGACTGAGCCACCCAGGCGCCCCACTACTCTTATTTCTATACGTGTCTGTATCCAAATTTCTTTTTATAAGGACACCAGTCCATCTGGATTCATTCCCACCCTAACAACCTCATTTTACCTTGATTACCACTGTAAAGACCCTATCTCCAAATAAGGTAACGTTCTGAATACTAGAGGTTGCAACTTCAACACATGAATTTTCAGGGAGAGGGGGCACAATTCAACCCATAACATGGGTCTTCAGAATAAGAGATGAGAAGTATTTACATTCCTTTCTTTTTACCTTAATTTATCTTTTTTCATGAAGTCCAGTCTAGTTTGTTCTCTTGAAACAGGTCCATTTCATCCTAATGCGTCCCCACCGGTGTTCCCTACATAGTGTTCACTGAAATTCTGCCTATAATAACATGAGGTTTTTTATGACCCCAAAGACCTCACTTTTTTGTACTTTTTCCAACTTGGTCTGATCACCATGTCCTATCTGCCAAAGATATCTCTAGATTGCTAGAGAAACTGCAGCATAGGAATTGAAATACGGCATAAGGTAACTGCTGAAAAGTATGTCTGTTCAGAAAAGTTATGTGTATCTATGCTCTCAGAAATCCATAAAGCAATTTCCTCCCTTCACTTTTCATGGCAATCTGTGCTAATTGAGATAATGATAACTAATGATTTGCCACATCAACTGATGAAAATAAATCCATAAAAATTGACCTTATTGATTAACCATTTTCAGTTAAATTAAAGGCAGCATTAATCAACTTCAACAGGGTAGTGATAGAAGAATATTTTCTCCTGAGGTTGTTTGATAAGGAGGTAGAAAAAATAATCTTTTGAAATGTAATGCAATACATAGGGGACTGGGACACACACACACACACACACACACACACACACACAACACTACAGTAATTGATAATGCAGGAGTTTAAGCAATTCAATATACTTCCTTGGCACAAACCTACAAGTTACAATCACTTTCCAGTGATACAATAATCCTGGCTTATTTCCATATTGTGGTAATTGCCCTACTCTAAGTGATAAATTAAGAAGATTAACTATATAACTAACTACCAAAAATGTACATAATTTAGGAAATTCCAGCTCTCTATTATGTACTCTTTACCCAAATTAAAATAAAATACCTGTCTGTGCTTTAACTGGTAATAAAACATTAAGAGGAGAAATTCTACTTTCATCACAGAGTTGAATAAGAGTCAACTAATAACTACAAATCCCAGACAGCATTTTCTCATGCATGGGTAATTCCAATATATTAGAACGATCTTGTGACTCTGTTGACAATGATGGAAATACTGCAATGAATCCCCTCTCAACAGGATGCTGGCGTTTAAAGGATTAATGGAACAAGGCAGCACAAAGGTTATGTAAAGCTGAAAGGCCATGAAAGGAGAGAGAAAATATAATTAGAAAATTATATATAAAGGTTTAATTCCAATTATATGCTCAGAGATGGGCTAGGACTTGAGTGAGGAAAATTTCATTTCACTCTCAAAAGTTTTTTGCTAATGGTCTTAATGGGAGAAAACCGCTCAAGAATGCCTTTGACAAACCTTCTTGAGGTGCGTGTGATATTTTGAACATGGGTGAATCAAGACCTGTAGCCCTTGCTTCACTACCTTTTCCTATCAACATTTCTGTGTCAACATCACGGAGGTTTCAAGTGCTACTGAAAAGGGAAATGCTCCCTCATTCTAAAACTTGTTCCAGATAATTGCTGAAAACCCAATGAAAGTGACACTGAATAATCACAGAGCTTAATGAGGTTTTTTTTCTGAAACTCGATCAAATTAATAGTTTGTTAAGACATTAAGTACCATTTCTTTTTACTTTTTATGTAATTTTTAAACATCACCAAATTGAAAGAAAAAAAAGAGTTCTCTTAGAAATTTTGAAAATAACTGCAGCAGTTTGGATTACTTTTTTTAATCCTAAGGTAATTCATCCTGTATTTTTTTATTAGAATAGAGGTAAAGATAATAGAAAAAAATCATCAATACCCTCTCTTTCCCTCACAATCCATTAAAATATTATTTAACCTGAAGATTCTTACTCCAATAGATGGAACTCCTCAAAATACTCATGCAATAATCCAGGCCTGAGTGTTTTTACATTTGTCTAAAATCCTGTAGCATTTTCAGCACACTAATTTAGTGTCTTCTTACATTATTGAAAGACTCCTGTATACGAGGTGTTATTTTAAGATGTTGGGGATAGGGTGACAGGACAGAAACACAAAAGCTCACAGATGGGACTTCCCATCGAAGTTAGGGAAGACAGATGATACCCACATAAATAAGTTAACAAATAGGATATTTGTAGACAGGGTGGTCAAGCAAAATCTCTTCACAGAAATGATATATAAATGAAACCTGAATAATGAGAAGAACCATCCACCTAAACATATAGGAAAAGCACATTTCACACAGAAACAAGTTCTATGACCATCAAATAACATTAAGATCATATGACCAGAGGCTAGTGACCCCAAGGGGCAGAGTGGTAGCATATGAAATTTGAGATTTGGGCAGATTATGTAAAGGGAGTACCCCAGGCAGTAAGACGGGGTTTGGTTTTTTACTTTATGTGTATTTGGACATCACTGGACCATTTTTTGGCAAGAAAGGGTTTTACAATGTACTCTGTGTTTTAAATGATAACTCTGGCTGTGCTGCTATATGAGGGATTGGTGCAAAGCAAGGAAGCAGGGACATGTGTCAGGGGAAGAGTTGAAGCTTAGGTAAGAAATGATGTTGGCCTACAAGTAGGTTGTTTGAGGCAGAATCAGTGAATAGTTGTCAAATTTGAGATTTACTTTGAAGGTAGAAGAGACAAATCGTGCTCATGGTTAACATAAAGAGTCTAATTCTCTTTTACCAAAACCTTACCATAATCACCCTGAAAACAGGAGCTATGTCACAGATTTCTGGTGACTCCATATTACACAGCCTAATGCTGAGGACAGTCAATATGGAACAAATATCAATCCATTTTCCCTTACTCTTCTAAGGCAAGTAATTTAAGCAGTGTCTACTCTCTTACTTTTAAAGTGGGCATTGATCTTCTTATCTACATTTTGAATCTAGATATTTTCTAGAAATATTTGGAACATGAAAGGGTGTTCAATTTCTATCAAACAAAACACACAAATTTCTTTTTAATGTTCAGTCTTTTCCTTTCTACTAAGTGCCACAGAGGCTACGAGGCAAAGATTTCACCAATAATTGTGTGGGTAGTCAGAACGTGCAAATACCCATCCAAAAGAGTAATTTAATAGACACAGCAAAAACTGCAGTTAAATTGGAAATGTTTTCTTTTCTTCCTGGTGAGTTGAGGACATATTTAAAAAAAAATTGAAAGCATATTGAATAAAGCCCATGAGAATCTATTGCATAGAGCTTATACTCAGAATAAGATATAATCAAATGGTTTACTCCCTCTATAATACATAAGTCTCAACAATATTTACCTCTGAGTTATAAAAATCTTAGCCCAGGTTGAATTCTGGAACTAAAGTGACTTATGTATTTTGAAAGAATTTCTTTCATCTGCTCCGTCAAAGATTTTCCTGATACAGACAGTGTTACAAAAAGTTCTTTTGTCAACATTTTATTAAGAGGAATATGTCAGTTACAAAGGATAAATTTTTCAGAGGTACTTTAAATTAAAAAAATAACAATTTTTAATCATAGCTTATTTTTCTGATCTGAATCCATTTATTATTTTCACCACATGTAAAGACCTTGATTAATTTAGCATCGTGAAAGTCAATGCATGATCATTTTAATTGGTTTCAAGTCTGTGCTCATGGCATAGTCTAAGAATCAAATAAATGTAAGAGAAAAATGTTTTAATCTATTGTTTTAGTTATTTCATATAAACAACTCATGGCATTTTTTTTTTAAATTAATGGAATTGAATGGTGTTGGAAAAAGTTCTACTTTTCCTATGTAACTACAGACAGCGTTTGATAAAAACAGGCACTGAACACATAAATGTATGGCTCATACAGACCACACGGAAGGGCTAAGTCTCATTGAAGAAAGGCTGAGTCTGGCTCTTTTCCTACTTATCCCTTCCTCATCCCCCAGCTGGGTACCCCTCCTCCATAAACCGGGACTCTTTCATGATAAGCTGACCTGTGCCACAACCCCACATATTTCATTTATGGGCTTTCGACTTCAGAGCCTTCATCTGAATAATAGCAATACCTACCACATGGTGTAGACATGAGATCTTGAAAGTAGTGTGAAAAGGCACCGGAGCAGGCTTGCAGGGAAAGTTAGGTTGCTAGTCATTTTTTACTTCCTGCCTCAGAATCAAATTCCATTTGAGAATCCATGAAGTTAGAGGGAAGTTGCCCATCTCTAGGGATCGAGCACACACTCTAACTAAACTCTAACATAACTGTATTCTGCTGGCAGATGTGGTGTTTTCAGGGGGTGTCTGGGTGGCTCAGTCAGTTCAGCGACCAACTGTTGATTTTGGCTCAGGTCATGATCTCACAGTTCATGAGACTGAGCCCCACGTTGGGCTCTGCACTGAGTGTGGAGCCTGCTTAGGATTCTCTCTCTCCCTCTCTCTCTCTGCCCCTTCCATGCTTAGGCACCCACGCTCTTTCCTCTCTCTCAAAACAAATAAATAAACATTAAAATACACACACACATACATACACACACACAAAACAACCAAAGAAGTAGTGTTTTCAGGACTGTGCATATGACCTATGCCAGTCCAGTCTCAATGAACCTCAAAATATCTTGCTGATATTGATGGGGCAAAGATTGTCTTTTTCTCTGAACAAATGAGAAAGCAGGCAGTGCAAGAGTTGCTGGCCACCCTCTGAAAACCGTGAGTGTCCAGCCTTGGTATAAAGTCAGTATCAGAAGAAGCAGAGGAGGGATGCCTCGGTGGCTTTGTCTGTTGAGTGTCTGACTCTTGATTTCAGGTCATGATCTCATGGTTCTTGAGATAGCTTCCTGAATCTGGCTCTGCACTGACAGCATGAACACTGCTTGAGGTTCTCTCCCTTCCACACCCCTGTTTCCCCTTCCCCATGCTCATCCTCCCTCCCTCCCTCTCTCTCTCTCTAAAAATAAATAAACTTTAAAAAAAAAAAGGCAGAGGAGGAAAAGAGAAACAAATGATGTCTTGGGTGACTTCTTTGTATCCTGGCTCAAGTCTGACCTGAAGTGAGTCTGATGTTCTTTTCAGTTACATGAGTCAGTGACTTGGTTTTATTGATTAGGGCAATTTAAGTCAGATTTGCTGTTATTTACACTCCAGTTTCAAAAGCTGCTGGAAAACGTGCTCAGGGGATGAAACTGCTTCCCATCCACACCTCTACCAGTGCCCCCAGTCCCAGGTATGCTATTGATTTGGTTCATGGGACAGGGGCAAAGTTTTCCCTTTAGCTTAAGTAAAAATATACCCTAGTTCTAGACAAAATCCTGGATTCTGTCTCCTAAGCCTAGGCTGCAAATAGTGGGGAGCCTCATTAATATTGAAATCAGATTTCCATTATCATTATATTAAAAAACCTCACATCTTTTTTGAGCTTATCTCTGCCTTACGTTTTGTTGTGGCATTGCCCTTTTCTGTATTGTTTTGTTTTAGCCTTCGGGGTCTACTTGGAACTGCCACACAGGTTGACAGAGCTTAATCAGACTTCCTTTTATGAGGCTAACTGTAAAGCATATCCTTTCCAGGGATAGAGTAGATAATTGACCTCAAACACCCAAGTTCCTTTAGACCTGCAACTATTAGAGTGATTATAACCAATTACGAAACCTTCTATCTTGGTAACAGCTAACCTCATTCTCTGAATTTGAACTTCAAATAGTTTCAACTTCCCTCTATTTAAAAATTATTGCTGAAAGCAGTATTCTTCAAACTTTAACATGCATACAGATCCCCTGGGGATCTTATTAAACTGCAAACCCTGACTCAGTGGGTCTGAAGTAGATCCTGCGATGCTCCATTTCTAACAATGCTGCTGCCGCTGGTCCTACAGATCACACTTTAAGTAGCAGGACTTGACGGATTTGCAGTGTAAGTGAGGTCTTACAGCTTTTCTTCCCCACACATCTACCCTTGTTGCAAGGCACCAGCAGGAGATGCTCGTTAAGAACTTGGTGACGTGCTGTTACAGTTGATGGAGATTACCCTGGATGCTAATAACTAAGCAGTGGAGAGCTCCACTGCCCTACCTGTGAATGCTAAAAATGTAATTACAGAGTAAGGTGTGCATCAATAATGACAAGTCCTAAGTGGCCTATTTGTATAGGAGACAACAATTTCACAAAAGAACCCCTCCATGTGAAACAGTACCCAGGGTCCAAAGACCCCTTAGTCACCTGCATGGAGATCTACACTGTAACCCAGAAAAACAATGTTCTCATTAACCCTCTTAAATTACACTGACACAATTCTCATTTTAATCTATTTTTCTATAGCCATTATATTTCACTTTTTCTTAACATGACTGAAATTTCTCAGCCTTCAGAACATAAAATACTAAAGGTAACAGGTTTATTTCTCAAATGATGAGGGCATTGAGAGGGCTAAGGTACCTTCCAGCTGCCAAAATACTAGAATTGCAGTTGATTGGAGAATAAAAAAAATCACGAAGGACTATACTTTAAAAAGTTAAATAGTGTCCAATACCCTATTTTATATAGCACTTTTCAGGGTTCTCAACACACTTTATTAGCTGGTGTAACCTTCATTTTCATAACACCTCAGAGAGATTAGAACCTACTAAGAGATGTTGTCAAATATTACAAATCTAATTTTATCTTTAAAAATGCACATCATACTCTATTATTAGAGAGAAAAGAAGACACTCTGGGCTTTTTCTCACACCCACCTCCAAAAACCTGCCTGACTGTCTCTTTCTCTCTCTCTCTCACACACACACCCTCAAATTCAGAGGTCAAACCAGGAGGCTGGGATACGGCAAACTTTATCCATTCCATATTTCTACAGCTGTGATTCACAGACAAAATAACACAGAGAGGACAACCTAATTCTATACTGTGAAAATAGCTTTTCTCAAAACAGGACATATGAAAACACTTCAGAGAGAATTTCAAAAACATCCTTCAAACAGCTGTTTTTAATGGTTTCACAGGACACATTACACATGAAAAGGAATGAAGACATCACTTAATAACACTACTAATTGTATGCACTTTACATATATTATCACATTTGAGCATCACAAAAGCTTTATAAGCATAATCATCCTAATTTTTCAGATGAAACTGGGGATTTAAGAACAAAACAACATCTCCCTAAGTCACAGGGCTTGGGGTTTGCAGTCCTGAGACTTGAACCCAGTTCTGAAGGATTCAAATTCTGAATTCTCCAAAGCCCTTACCTATAACCACTAGATCAGTGTCTCTCAAACTTTATTGTGCAAACAAGTCACCTAGGAAGCTTGTTAGAATGCAAACCATGATTCAGTGGATCTGATGTGGAGCCTGAGATTTTGCATTTCTAACAAGCTTTCAGGAGATGTTGATGCTAGAGGTCCAGACACCATATTTTTATTAGCAAGGCACTTTGACAGTGTTTCTCAAAGTATGGTCCCTGGGTCACACAGAATCAGCATCACCTGGGGTCTTGTTAGAAATGCAAATGCTCTGGCCCCACCTGAAACCTACTTTGGAATGGGCTCCCAGCAGTCCATGAATTAATAAACCCTCCTGGGGATTCTCATATCCATTCAAGTTTGAGAACCAATGGTTAGTATCCAACCTTTCCAAAGATGTGAACAACCAAACTCTATACAATCTGGGAAGAGTCTTAGCTGAGCAGATGTGATTTCCTCTTGTTATACTAGGTCATGCTTTCTGATTTACCACGTCTTTGGTTAAAAGTTGCCCTGGTTAAAGCAAAACTGTGACCATAAAGGTAACCTTGGACCACTGCACCACAGGTGTAGTGCATCACAAACTGTGGTGTGTGACCCTAGAGAGAGGTCCCTGGGGAGACGGCTTATGTTCACCTTATTAATTTCCCCCCTCCAAAATGGATAGGTATTTTTCTTTCTCAAAGGATCTCCCCACAGTGCACCTAAACCATTTATCTTCCCTAGTCTACTGGGTTTGCAAAACAAATGCTTAGTCTCACATTGTCATTCTGAACAGTGACTAAGAAATAAGTGTCTTTTTTCTTAATTTGAGAGGAAACATGTCAAATAATTATCAAACACAAAAAAGATAGCTATCTTGGATCTCCAGTTGGGATGAGCAGTAAGACTCAGAGGAAAATTATAGTGATCGGAAGACTCAGATAAACAAAAATGAAAGATTTTAATTGGATTTATTTAAACAAACAAATAAGGGGTGGCTTAGTCGGCTGAGCGTCCGACTTCGGCTCAGGTCATGGTCTCACAGCTCGTGGGTTTGAGCCCCACGTTGGGCTCTGTGCTGACAGCTCAACGTCTGGAGCCTGCTTTGGATTCTGTGTCTCCCCCCCCCACCTCTGCCCCTCCCCCACTGGCACTCACACTCTCTCTCTCTCTCAAAAATAAATAAACATTAAAAAAATTTTAAAAATAAACAAACAAAAACAATCTATAACCACATTTTTAATAAATTTTAAAAAAATAAATGGAGCACCAGGCAATGCGTTTTACATGAATTATCTCACTGAGTCCCAGCAGTGATACCACACAGCAGGTACAACTTTATCCCCATCCCCATTTTAAGGATTATATAATGGGTTTAGAGAGGATACAAAAGCAAAACAAAACTGCCCAAGGCCATACACTAAGTGACAGTCAGAGCTGGAACTTTAATCCAGGTCTTTTTTTTTTTTTTCCTTCCCTATGATGGTGGTTGTTCTGTTTTAGCATTTCCTCCCGTTTCACACATACCATCAGGGGCCAGGGACCATCTGAGAACCAGATAATCCCACCCTACTTCTTCCTCAATATCTCCCAACTCCTTCAGGTGAACATCAGTTACAGGCCGATCCCACAGTCGGTCACGGCTACAGCTCCCATCAGCCAGGTAACAGCACTCCCTTGGAAAATCAAGAAAAGAATGGAAGAAAGTTTCTTTGATCTGGGTTAGAAGAGCAAAGCTACAAACTACAACATAGAAAGGGCAGAACGGAACTCTGGGAGTTCTATAAATAAGAACAAAGCCACATGGGATTCTGTGAGGCAATTGGAAGGAAGGAGAAATTGAAAAGAAATGCCTGGGAGTTTACAGGACTCGTTTAATGAACAAACAGAACCAATCAGTAATAGACTATGTAAAACTTGACCTCAGGGCCCACATTTCTCCAATTCAACATCACAATAGATTTGGTTTTTAGGGCCACACTGTGTCCTCTAGTGAGTCCTGGACATCCCAAGATGCAGGGTTAATACACATCTTGCGGGGACACAGCAGTACTAGATTCTGGAGGGACTGGCCATGTAAAGCTTTGAAGAAAAGAAATCACCTCCTCTTTTATAATTTTCAGACACACATATCAGTCCCTTATAACAGATGCAATCTCTAGAAACAATGAGGCTTACTCTTTCTACAATCACAATAGAAGGCTAACGGAAACAGATTATATTGCATAGAACAAAGCAACTTATCTGCATCCCTTCCCTGAAGTCATCATTAGAAATGCAAGTCCTTGCATCTGTGATGAACTTCCACTTGTACTTGGTTAGTTATAACTCTGCATTCATTTCAAGCCAATCCGATTGGTTTCAACAACTTTAACAAAGATGAAGATATTAAACATAGAGCTCATTATTAGTCAGAAGTCTGCCATGTTCCCTGCTGTATAATTAACTCCTTTCATTCAACACATTTAAAATAGCATCAATGAAGAATATTTAATTACCTCCCTCTAGAAGAAGGTCCCGACTCAGATTCAGTAGCCAGTTTCACAACAAGGTCCAATTTAAATTGTTCTTAAAATAATGTTTCTGCTAACTATAAGGGCAGCTTAAATCCAGGAAATTCAAATCTAAGGAAAAGAAATGATATGATAGAATTGGAAGGAAAAAAAAAAGCATCTTTTTTGGCCTGTCATTTTTTTTTATGGGTGAGGCATTTTTAACGGCAGTATATTTTCCTGAGGAATTTAAAGTGTGTGGCCAAGGTCACAAGTAAAAAAAAAATCAGTGATGGGAGAAAGTGCTATATGAATATTGTGATCAGGATGTATCATATCAATAGTAAAATATGTAAGATATTGGTCTTACACCAGTCTGACCTTGGGATTGTTCATAATCCAGTTACCATAATGTGAGAATATGGGGATGGAAATCACAAAAGTGACAACTCAGATAATGCTTCAATTATGCCTCTAGGGCTGAAAGGGACATAATGCAGGTGATTCAATTAGGCATCCTTGTTTCCAGTGCATGCAATCTTATTCGATGAATACAGCACCTGCTTTATATAGCATAATTCTGTTTATCACTGTGGCCTTTGGGAAAGCACTGTTTAAACCCAAATCAGAAAGAAAAGATGGCTAGCCTATATTAACTTAAAATGTCAACAGGCCATACCAATTGTTTGCCATTCTGAATGCAAGGACATTTTGTGATTATTTCCTCAAAAGAGCAGAACCATTTATTATTTGTCCTCCTCTTTATCTTTACCATCATCATCACCATCACTGTCACCATACCTGTAGAGAATTACAACTATGAACATCAAACTATGTTTGGTATTGTAGTGAACAGTTGTTTAGGGCCACTGGGTTTTTTATTTGGTTTCTTGGGTTGGGGGCAATTACATCTCCTACTCATTGTTCATAAACTCATAGAACTGTTGAAAAAGTGATTTTCTACTTCCCTAAGGGTGAACACATGACCCAACTCCTTTGAGGATTCAGCATACTATTTCAAGAATGAGGATGGTGGGGGGATAGCTGGAGTCTATGCATTCTAACAGCAGTCGCCTGAAAAACTTATTATTTCCTGTTACCTATACCTCCCAAGATTCCCTAGTTCTTTTCAGAAGCCTTTTCCCCAGTCTTTGCTTTGATTCTGTGAGCTACCCAAAAGCCGCCTGATTAATTCCTCACCTACTGAAGGTAGTCTAAGCCAGGTTCTGTTGATTGTAACCAAAGAATCTCAATTGATACAGTTCTGGAGCATATAAGAAGGCATGGCACATATTATGGTCTCTTCCCTAAATAAGTTTATGACCCAGCTGGCTCAATATAACAAATGCACAAAAAAGAATGAACAGCATTATGAGGTAGGCTAAATGACACATAAATGCCACCAGTTTGGGGATGGAAGGCAATGACTATAGGCAACATAGAAATGCTCCTAGACATGGTAGAAACATAGGATCTATCTCAACTAAAAGCAGAAGAACGTCTGGGGGAGTAATATAAGCAAATAATTATACAAGAAAATACACATATACGTATATATTAGATACATATATATCATTAACACTATCTACCCTCATGAGTTTGATAATTCATATTTCCTTTAAGCTTCAGATGGAGAATCAAATGAATATATATATATATATATATATATTCAAATGAATATATATATTCAAATATATATATATATATATATATATATATATATATATATATTCTCTTCCAAGACACTTCCCTCTTAATAAAAGGGGTAAAAGGAATATAAAATATGACATACATTTTCTCTCAAGATGCCTATTAAAAGAATGATGTGATCATATAGAAATGAAATAGGGAGAAAACACAGGGCAAACAACTTCAGCATTTTCTACTGAACCCACTGTGAATAAGAAAAAAATCAACCAGTTCCAGGGCTGTCATCCTATTTTCCTCCAAAATTACTTCCTTTAATTGGAGAGAAAAACAAACAAACAAACAAACAAAAAAGCAAAGTAAAACAGTTACCCAGTACAAGCCTATCCACATGCTTATACACACAAATATACACATCCCACAGTGCCAACAAATCCCTTTTCAGTAAAATAAAAACCCTTCGGTAAAATAAAAACCCTTATGTAACATAAGAGTACATCCCCTTTAGTTGCAATAAACATTTTGATGGAGAAACAATATAGTTCTTTTTATCAATTAGAAGATCACTCAGGTTCCACTGCTTAGCTTTTTGCCTACTAGCTAGGGAAGGACAGGGAAGGGTGACCCTGGGGCAACAAAGAGGTTGAATAACCTTGACTCTCAATTGCAGTCTGGTAGGAAAAGTCAGTAGTATTTATTGGACTCCAGGGCCACACAGCCTTCTCTCCAAATGGCTAGTAAGTAAATAGATAGAAAGTTAAGACTAATCCTCCTTCAACATTTTATATCAGTTTACAAAAAAGAATATTATTTCATGTATCAATTTTAAAAGAAACAATGATTCATTAGTAGGTCCAAGTCACAGTTTAAAACTCTGCTAATTTATGAAGAAAACACTTGTGAAAACAGAGAATATCAAAATAATGTCCTAATGCATTCACCACTATCACCCTAAAACAGCTTTTGCCTGGATTCCTGTGCTAGCTTCCTCAGCATGTCCTTTCTTTCACTTTGCCCCTTTTGAGCATAACTGGCACCCAGCTACCAGGACAGTTCTTAGGGCACCTGGACAGCTCAGTTGGTTAAGCATCCAATTCTTGATTTCAGCTCAGGTCATGATCTCACGGTTGGTGAGATCGAGCCTCACATCAGGCTCTGTGCTCATAATGCAGGGACTGCTTGGGATTCTCTCCCTCTCTCTCTCTCTCTGCTCCTTCCCTTCTCTCTCTCTCTTTTTCAAAATAAATAAATATACATTTAAAAAAATGTAAATAAGATTATTTAAATCCAGAGACCTTTTGTTCTCCTATAAGGCCATATGTGGCAGGGCCCTGGGTATCTCTCAGATCTCATTTTTCCCCTTACTGCTGGCTCCCTGGTTCTAGCCATGAGCCTCCTTGCTCCAATAAGCCAAGTGCATTCCTGTTTCAGTGATTATACGAGCTATCCCTTCAGCCTGGAATGTTCCTCCTGGATATTCTTATGGCTTATTGCCTCTCGTCATTCAGGCACCTGCTTCAATGTCACTTCCAAGGAGAAGCCCTCTGTGACCATTCCATCCAAAATAGCATCCCCAGTATACTCCATTTCTTCATCCTGCTTTATTTTTCTTCATAGTACTCATCACCACTTGAAAGTATATTCTTATTTCTTGATGGGTTTAATGTCACTATCCCTAACTAGAAGGCCATTTCTGCAAAAGCAAAGACTTTGCATTGCTTCTGCCCCATCTGTTGGGTCCTCACACATAGGGCCCAGGACATAGTAGGCACTCAATAAATATAAATGAATGAATGACTGTAGTCTTTTGCAATCACAGGTTGATATCAAGTTCACATATTTTCTTTTTCTTTTCCAATTGGTAACTAAAACAATCCTAGAAGTATAACCTCTTAGGGTCCAATATGGGTACAGAGCATTATTCATATTTGGTTAGAAGAAGAGAGAGAGAGTGTGAGAGAGAGAGAGTGTGAGAGAGAGAGAGAGAGAGAGAGAGATACAGTGAGTTAAAGAGATTAATTCAAATCCTCACTTCTCTTAAATTTCTCAGCCAGCATTTAACTCCAGCATAAAGCCTCTTTTATTGCACAAGGAAATCTGAAGATGTCTGAAAGCATCAAGACATTCCAAATAAGATTGGGACTTGTCCCTAAGTGCCATCTTGGATGTTTCTCTAACAATTTCAGCATCAGGAATGGACAGAGGAGAAAGCTGAAAAAGACCAGAGAGCCTCTTTTGTAAGAAGAAGAAAACAAATGGGCATATCTTCCACACTCCCTCCTTACCTCCCCTCGGTAATTCCTATTAGGCCATAAACTACTGCCTGAGGACTCATTATCCCAGCCTTCCGAGGCCTCTCTCCACTGGTGGGAAGAAGGACTCCACCCACTACATCATCTTAATCAGCAACTTAGAAAACAGTGTCACATAAAACAGCAGCAGACCTGAAAAAGTGAAGTAATTGCAATAGCGCTGCTAACTAACCATTCAGCTCCACTTCTGCATAATTAAGAAGGTGGTTTATGACAGGCATTTGTGGCATTTAAAACACTAAAAGGAAAAGTAGCAGAACGTGCCACACCAGGAGCCCTACAGTTGCTGAATGGAGAGGAGGTGGAGACCAGTAAGGCTAAACCCAAAGAAAACAGGCTCTTGTCTTGCTGGAGTCTCTCCCCAACCCCAAGTTTTTTTCTTTCCCCTCCTGGAAAACGAGGAGACAAGGGGGTTATTTAGCAGCCAGGCTTTTGCAAAGGTGGCTGCTGTGTGCTTAAATTACCAGAGAAATGCTTTCAATTGCTCCCTTTTAGAATGAAAGCATTGCATGGTATTTTCCCAGGATTGGAGCTTTGCACACAGCCGGAGGGTGCAGGGGAGTGCTGGGAAAGCAGGATGGGGATGAGAAAAGGATGGCTAGTAAGGAGAAAACTCTAGTTTATCTATTTCAGGAGGCAATGTTAGTTAGGCAATGTTAAGGCACCCCACTTAGTACCTCCCGGGAAGGTTTCCTGCCAAAACAAATCCTATTGGTCAACAGCAAACATTTAGTAGTCCCCAACTATATGCCAACACTAGGCTGGATGCTGTGAACATGGAGTTAAATAATAAATAAAGTCTGCACTCACAAGGATCTCAGACTCTATTAAGGGAGGCAACCCAAATTATTAGAACCCAGAATAGATTAGTAATGACTATGAGCACCAAGTTAGAGAAAACCCAGAGGAAGGAATACTTGAGACTGTTCAGAGAAAGTTTCCCAGAACACAGCAAGCATTCAAGTAATGTTTCTCAAATGAGACAATCAATAAAACAATAGATAATCAACTCATTTACAAGGAAGGGGCCATTGGAGAAGAGAATCAATAAAACAATAGATCAATCAACCCATTTATAAGGGAGGTGTCCTTAGAGTCTGGTCTTGGAGGAGGAGTAGAAATTCACTACACACAAAGGAAAGAGCACATACAAAGGTATGTAAGCCCAACAGTGCAGGGCATGCTGAGAGCCAGGATCTGGATGAGGGCTGAAGCCACTGGTGTGAACTGGTGAGTAGCAGGAAATGAAGCTGGTAAGTTAAAAGTGCAAAGTAGAAATTTGGTATGACCAAGCTTACACAGAAAACTAAAAACAAAGCCAATCAAACCAGTTAGAACCCTTTCATTATAGAAGAGATAAGAAACGATGAGACCTGGGGTGGCTGGGTGGCTCAGTTGGTTAAGTATCTGACTCCTAATTTCAGCTCAGGTCATGATCTCATGGTTCCTGGGATCAAGTCCCATGTTGGGCTCTGTGCTGACAGCACCGAGCCTGTTTGGGATTATCTCTCTCCCTCTCTCTCTGCCTCTCTCCAGCTCTTTCTCTCTCAAAATAAATAAATGAACAGAAAGAAAGAAAGAAAGAAAGAAAGAGAAAGAAAGAAAGAGAAAGAAGGAAAAGAAAGAAAGAAAGAAAGAAAGAAAGAACGAACGAACTGATGAGCCCTGGAATTAAGGTCTCCTTCAGCAATGCAATTCAAAGATTTGATGATTCTTACATCAACATATGCCCAAGAGGAGTAAATGTAGTAAGGCAGATATGCAGATAGGTAACAGAACTGAAAGCATGCGTCACCATAAAATATACACATGCTCTCCCATCTAACCAACAGATCTGCTTATCTGTGAATATAAAGGAGAGCCAATATCTGATTGAATTAAATACAGTCAAAATATCTCAATAATGACAAAAACAAAGCAACTAAACTGTGTAGTACTTACACACACACACACACACACACACACACACACACACACACAATAGAAGAAAACATTCTTGGTGATGTTTTTACACTTTGGACAAGGAGACACATGCTTTTGATATGCCTTGATGGAGAACCAGACAGGATGAGAGATAAAGACCAATACTTTGATAGTGTGAAATCATTCTTGAAAAATACACTAAAATCGCCATTTCAGTACCTCCTAAATCTTAAGAATGGTGGGGAATTAAAGGCAATTGTCCTAAAAACTGTCATGCATTTTCCAATTCAGAGTTGCCCATAAAGAAAATTTCTCTACCATTTTTGAAGTTGAAATTTTAGAATATTGGTTCTAACAGTAACCATAGAAAGTCTGAGGTGCATCTTTCTAATTTGTCTGGTCTAGTTTGATACAGGTTTTCTGAGTCTAATGGTAGCCAAACTAGGGCCTCTGTATTTCAGCATGCCTGTTCAATAGGCAAATTCCAGCCAAGCAAGGAAACTAAATTGTGGAGCACGAGCCAGATGGTTCTCTGTCTAGGCAAGTCTATGGAGAGGTTAGGAATACAAACAACCTATATATTCTGTGCATAAGCATAGGGCCATGGTTCAGTGCATTCTTAATGCACATCTGTGGATAAGAATGATACAAAGAAATCTCATTTACATTTCCTTGAGTACACAAAGTATTTGCTAATATATAAGCTTAATATACAGCATTCTAAGCTCCTACAGCAAACACATTATAAGGCTTTCAGTATCTGTGACATTTACAATATCTGTGATATTTTGATATCTGTGGCACTGTCCTTGTCATCCCTAAAAGGCATCATTAAAGAGAACAGCCAATCAGCCGGCCACAACAGGTGGGACAAAACTGAGTGTGTGTTTTTGGGAAAACACTAGGACACCATACTTGTTTGGCCAAAAGTGAGATTTAATTCTCTAAGTGAATCATTACATGAGCCACCAAATTGCTTTGGCATCTGATTCATCTGAAGATGAAGGGGGATTTATGTGACTTATTTCACATCATATTTGTTTCATTTCATTTGTAGTGATCAAACATGAGTTTCTTAATTTTTCTAAAAAAAGGTTAAATAGGAAGGTAAAATATCACCTTATTTGGAAAAACAGAAAGGGCTACATCAAAGTATGTACATTGTTAGGGTACCTTTCCTTTCTCTCCTCCCTGCTTTCTCCCCTGCAGATCCTATTCACTGTCACTGGTTCAATTTTCCTTTCTGTGAGAATGTACCATGCCTCTTTATTGCTGCCCCCTTACTTGCTTCATCAATGCCACCATCACACATCTAATGTCCTGCAGGGCATCATGTAAACTCAACAACCCCAGACCAATGCCAATAGCTCAAAAATCTGGTAGTCATCTAAACGAGGCAGCTTACTAACAATCTGTTCATGGGCATTTTGGCAAACATGAGGTATACAAAACACAGGTCTGTGGAATGGAAGAAGCATCTATTTTGTAGCCTTCTGAGTACAAAATTTTAGTCTTGTCTTTTTCTTTTCTTCTCTCAGCACCCCCCCACCCACCATATCCTGATGGCCCTTCATCTAAAATTTCTCTCAAATCACATTCTTCTACCATTGTAGCTCCTTACGCACTTCTCCAGCTTCCTATCAGCTCATGTGTAGTTCACAATGCTGCCAGATTCATGCCTGTCTATATTTCTGACACAACACCTCCATATTAATTTATTAAAAATTTCCTTTGATAATGTTAACTCAACGTTTTAAAACCATCAATCACTCTCTATTACCTAGAGGAAAACATTCAAATGATCTAGCCTGGCCCTTTTAAATGGGATTCATATGACCTTCCCAAACTTATCTCCCACTATAAGCAGTTCTCAGACATATCTCATACTTTCTCACTTCCATGTTTTGACCTAACTAGGGAATGGTAAACCATGGCCCACAGCCAGATTGTGCCCGCCGCCTATTTTGGTAAATAAAGTTTTATTAGAACACAGCCATGCCCATTTGTTAACATATCGTTTATGGCTGTTTCATGTAACAACAAATCAACAGTTAAGACAGAGGTCATATGGCTTGCAAAGCCCAGGATCAGTTTCATGGGTTTGCAACATACATAGTCACACAGGGCCTCATACAACCTGTACCTGGCTTTCCTGTTCCTATTAATAATTTTATTTTTGAACTTGTGTTTTTAAAGTGAAATGTGGGGCACCTGGGTGGCTCAGTCAGTTGTGCAACCGACTTTGGCTCAGGTCATGATATCATGGTTTGTGGGTTCCCCAACCCCCGAAGTTGGGCTCTGTGCTGACAGTGAGGAACCTGGAGCCTACCTCAGATTCTGTGTCTCCCTCTCTCTCTTCCCCTCCTCCATTCACACTCTGTCTCTCTCTGTCTCTCAAAAATGAACAAATGTTAAAAAAATGTGAAATCTAAAGAGACAGTTCAGCATGTATAAGCACAAAAGAGATACATACGATGTGCATGTCCACCATTTCTGGCCACCCCATTCCCATATAGCATTCAGGATGCCCCATGAGTGCAAGATTCTGGCAGGCAGATGTATAATCTCAAAAGTGAGTATAAAGCAAGTGTTAATATTTAATACTGAGGAAGCCGGGACACTGAAAGTTCTCAGAGGCCATGTTTTTAGTTGGAACCCCAACTCGATTCAAACACGGAAAGACAACAGTGGCACTTTAAGAAAGACAGATGACCAATGGATCCTATCATTTCCCTTCTAACCTGAATTATTTCCATGAATCAACCAACTACCTAAGTTGAAAACTGAGACAGAAAGTAAAAGATAAGTCACCCATAGTTTCTTGGCTTCTTAATCTTTCTTCCTCATTGGTAAGCAAAAGGTAGAGAGAGTTCATAGAATGTATATCAAGAAATGAAATAAAAAGTTGAGTTAGTCCGTGGAATGTTACTACTTTTCTGATAAGAACAAAATAAATATGCACTGTATAACCTATGAAATAGTAAATGTTTCTTATTTTAGTAATTCTCTATATGAGTTGAAAGCTCTTACATTTGCATTTAAAACTGACATTGCACAGTATAAAGATGGATGGCAAAATTCTTGCTAATAATTTGAAGTTTAAAATTGTCTTTACTTAGAATGACATTAAATAGCAAATATAAAATACCATGACAAGTTGAAGGAGTGAAACCATGGACAGAAGGATAAAGCTTTACATATTAGTACCTTGAATGGTGCTTTGTTTTTGCTTTTTTCACAAAGAGCCCACATTTTCATTTTGTATTGTGCTTGCAAATTAAGTAAGTAGCTCTGAAAAAGCCTATAATATTTACTCTTTTTACTGAAAATGCTTTGCCATTGGTCTTAATGTGATTCTTTGAATGGTATGCCTTCCAACTTCCTTTCTGCCCATAAGAACACACCTTTTCTTCAAGTCCCAATCAAGACTTCAGCTCCCTCTTAAAATCTTTTTACACTCACCACTGGTATTAAAGTAACTCCTCTTATAAATTTTATCTGTGCATTTCATTTGAGAAATAAGCATGTTCATCTTTGTGATGCCTGCTGTTGCTGCTAAATATAATAAAGCACCATTAACTATTTGCCTTTCCTGATTATTTCTGCCACTGATTTGTAAGCCATTCAAGAAAAGTAACCATAAATAAGGGAAAGATAAGAAGAGAAAACAAACTGTGTCGGTGTTCTTAGAAAAAAGTTAAAGCCATTGTCAGTAAAGACTCTTCTCATTTGTACATTCATGAACTTGTCATTTGGGCAGCTGTGATGCTGTCCCAGAGTCTGTGGTGTCCAGAGAAAGCCTCTGCCCTCCGGGCATATATAATGCAATAAGGACCACAAACATGTTCACATAATAATATAAGGTCTATGGGATTAATATAATAAGAGGTACAGGACACAGTTCTATGAGAATCAAAGCATTTCAGTGGTGACAGAGTACAGCAGACTTCATGGGGCAAAGAAGGTGTCTGAACTGGGCTGAGACAGAGAGCAGGGTTTGGATCTTGGGCATGGGAGGAGCAGTGGAGGTGGAGGAAACTGGACAAGCAAAGGCTCAGGAATCTCAGTACATGTGCTCATGTGGAAATGTACTCATTCCTGTGGGTCTTCCCCTGCTATCACCAGGTCTTCCCTTCTGAGATGGGAAGATCCAGATGAATCTTCTGTGGTTTCAGTAAGGGAGACAGGCTCTAAGGAAGTTTGAACTCTCATCTCTCTACTTCTTATCCTTGAATCAAGAATCTATAAGGTGTTACAGGGAAATGGTGAAAACGTATTTATGAAGCTACACCAAGGAGCTTCAAGCAAAGTAATAAGTTTTTCCAAACTACAGCACTGCTGAGGGAGTTGCAAATGCAATTATATCCTCTGAGTATAAGGAACCCTTTGAGGGACATCAAAGAAAAGACTGTTTAGCTTATAATGCACTTAACCTATCATTGTGGGACACATGGTGTGGGAAGAAGAAGTAAGGAAAGATAGAAAGAAAAAGGGAGAGAGGGAGGGAAGAAAAGCAAGGGAAAAGTTTCTTCTAATTTTCCATCTCAAGTTTAAGCCTATACACTTTTTTGCTGCTTTTTGAAAAAGGGGTCCCACATTTTCATGATGATGGTGGATGGTGGGGCTGGGGGAAAGAGGGCTCAGAAAAAGTTACCGTCAGCAAGAGAACCTCCTTAGAAATCATGCAAAAAGTATATACCTATCCAAGATGTTAAAAAACAATTACATCTCTTGTCTTCCTTTTAAACATCTCTGCCCATGGATAAATCCAAGAAGACACACAATCAGGTAAATAAGTGCCATCTGGCAGCATTCTATAATCTGGCTTCGAACATCGCCATATAGCTTTATCTCAAGGCAAACATGGCTCTTTTATACTCATTTCAAAGAGGAGTTTCTGGGCACCTGGAGTAAGGATGAGGATGAAAGAGACAGAAATGGACCAGGGTCAGAGTTCTTTAGCATTCTTTCTCTTTATCCCAATTGTTATTTCCTGAGAAAGCACAAAGGTTTTCTGTTTCTTAAATCTGAAAGAACAAGTAGGCTGTAGGATGGGAGAGACTGTGGCACAGAATAAAGGGAAAAGGCCTTAGAGTTAGATGTGTCTGAATTAAAATTTGTGCAAGCTACTAATTTTTCTAGCCCCAGGTCTCCTTACTGTATAATGGGGATAATAATACCTACCCTCATTATGTTGTCATGGGGGTTAAACAATAATATATAAAGTCATAATCCAGCCCAGTGCCAGACACATTGTTGGCACCCAATAAGCAGTGCTGTTAATGTGATTTAAGGATATGGACTGGGGACTCCTTTATGCACTAGGGTCTTTGAGAAGGAGGGATGAGATTCAGCACCCTCTGGCCTCTACTCTCCATCTGAAATACATTATCATCATTATCATCACTTCCAAGTCTTAAATTATGTAAAACACATCCCTGTGGTGCAAATACTAAGCAAATAGTAATGATGTCACTTTGGCAAAGAATGTAAATATCAATGCAAATGGACAGTACTTGGGAAGGCAGCCACTTTTATCTCATCACTGCAGCAATCCCCTCCAGAAGATTGAGACATCAAAACCACAATGGTAGCAGGCACACAGAGACCCTTCTCTCTGCCATTCCAGTAAGGGTAGCTCTCCTCCCTTTTGGATCTTCTCCCTTGTTATGCATCTCAAAGAGAAGTTATATTTCACAATAACCCTGTCCTCTCATAGACAAGCTAGAATTGTGCACACAGGCAAGTCAGAGCGTGAACGAAGCACATATGCAAGGTGCCACATCTAAGTGGCAGGCAGCTTACAGCCCTGCATGCTGATTCTTGGCAACACCTTTGGGGAATGGTTGACAGCTGCAGTCTTGACAAGAAGAAAAGGAAGCTTTCTTGAACACACACACACACACACACACACACACACACACACACACATTGACCTGGGGCAAAAATTCTTAGACTTTTTACTTACAGATCACTGCACAAAGCAAGACAGATTGAAAATCGTCATTAGGGCACTACATCACAGTGGGGATCAGTAAATAATTTAAATACCTGACTCTTTACTTTCCAGTTTAAACACAATTATAATTTGTCCACCACTGTTTGTATGATTTTTAGAATCTACCACCATTATTCCCAGACCGCCAACAGTACGCAACAAAGTCACTCCTAGAGCAAAAGCAAACTGTAATATAGAATTGGGAAGTGCCAGCATGTGAGGCAAGTGTGAACCCTCTGTCACGTTGTCAAGGCCAGCATGGCATCGTGTTTGTTCTTAGCTTCCTGGCCTCTGAGCCCTAGATTAACACTTCTCATTATCTTTGGCATCAGAACTCCAGGGCCAAGAAATCATAACTCTCCAAGAGGTTAAACAAATGCCATATGCTAAAGGAGAGAATACAGCAATAAAATAGCTTATTCTAATATTTCCTTTCTAAAGCTGCAGGGGAAAAAAAGAAAGAAAAAGAAAAGTAGAAAAAGAAGTAAGTAAAGCAGGGCCAGGGAATGGGATGGAGATGATAGAAATAAAAAGTCAGATGTGAACATCTACAGACAAATACAGGCCTTATGTTTCCATGAATAATTCAGGACTCAGCACTGAATCATTTAGACAAGGAAGGCATCTGGGGGTTTGAAAGGACAAGGACCTCTGACAACTCCTCAGAAATTCTTCAGAGCTATTTTCTTTTTTCATTATATACATACATACACACACAAGTGCACATATACACACAAATACACACATATACACACATATACATTCAATACATACATTCATATGACATACATATACATACTGACATAACAAAGCTTGTGTTCTAATCATTGAGTAAGGCTATTAGATTAAATGTTAGGAAATTAACTTAGAAATCCATAGATGTTCTCTTTTTCAGAGAAAATTACTTGACAGCTTTCTGACTTTATTCCCTTTATCCTATCCTGACCCAATGGCTCACCATTTCAAACATGCCTGACTAAATCTACCTTTTCATACATTCTGGATTGTTTTCTCCACCCAATATTCTGACATACCCTCATTGCTAGTATTCAGATCTAGTGTATATTCTAGAATTTTCCTTGCTTCTGCTGAGAAGCCAAATAACATCAAAAAAAATTCACAAAGCTCTTTGATCCACACATTTATGGTATATTATATATTAAGGTATATTAGCTAGAACCTCTATGCCAATATTATCTATCTAACTGGACATATTATTTTCTCTTCTTGCAAACCTGTTTCTTCTCTTTTTGCAAACCTCTTCCTGTTCTTTCAAACCTATTGATTGATATTTGGAGTTCTTTAGGGAGAAATTATTGCTTCTCTGAAACTGAGTGTAAACTCTGTGTGTGCATATATGTTTGTATTTATTCCAATACTTTTTATCTGATTTGTCAGTTACCAAATCTAAAATTTTGGCAGTATAATTTCCTTTTATAGCTTGCTCTTCTTATAAGCCTGATTCTGGCTGTCTTAATTCCTTAACAGTGACACAATCTCTGGTCAAGTTCTTTCTGGGGTGAGAGGGAAGTAAAGGGTAAATAAGGCAAGAGCCTACACACTCAAACTTAGATTTGTCTTTTGGTTTGTTTTGAAAAATCCTTAGTTCCACAGGCACCAAACATCTCCACATTCTTGGTACTCAGCAAATATTTCCTGCATAGCCAGCAATATAATGTAGATGTTTCACTATTAATTTATTCCCATACTAGTGAAATAAAGAACTCTATATGCAAACACTTCTGAAGAGAATGGAGCATCCAACTATTAGAAGTACTATATATAAAATACTAATAACAATGTAACCTTCTAAGAATAGTGCCACCTAGGTGTAGGCTAATATCCCATGCCCCATTACCTCTGCCTTAGTTCAAATTGTCAGAAAGAACTTCTTTACACTGAATAATAGTTAGCCTTTCTGCTTCTATGCATGGATTCCATTACTACCCATTAAAGCCCTACGGACCACAGTTAATTTCTCCTTCAAAATGACCATTTAGCATATGCACAGTAACAGGTGTTTTATCTGTCATCCATCCCCTGTCATCCTTCCAGTCACTACACACCTGAGCCATGTGTGGTCCTTTAACTATCATCTACCCATACAGTTCAAGACCCATCTCATGAGGTTTTCTTCTTCAGAATAATTTCTAGTATGAGTGCAGTGAGGTGTGTAAATATAATACACTTTATGTGGTCTGACCAGCACTATGTACAATATAATTACTTACTGTGCACGTTTATTTTAGCAGCTGATGGGCCACATTGAGTGTGTGGTCAGCAAAAAATTCCCATGCCTGCTTGGCATGAATTTCTGTCAAAACCAGTCTCCCTTGAACTAACTGTGTGTATTCATTTATTTATTTTAATGTAAGAAGATGAATACTAGAATCAGAAAGAATTAAATTCTACTCCAGACACAAAATATTCAAGCCATATGACTTTGAGAAATTAATTCAACATAGTTCATTTATAGTTTTCTCATCTGGAAGAAATAATAATAATTCCATATCATAGGTTCTGTCAAGGAAGAAAGAAATATGCAATACCTGGCAGAGAGAGATGTTTGAAATTTTGGTTCCCTGATCATTTACCTGTTGATTGGTAGAGATTATCAAATAACTTTTTGATCTGGTATTTGTGCCATCTGTAAATTTGGTTACACATGTGTTCAGTGCCTTCTGTGAGCTGTGTACATCAACAAAAGATGGGTCAGCACCAAGGACAGCATTCAAGGGCTTCTCATCAAAATACTGCCCAAGCTTGTGAAGGGATTTAAAAAGTTCCATGAGCAAAACATTGATTTGTTTACTTCTTTCTGAGTTTATCATCATTGAACTGTACGGATAAACAGCTACCTAGAAAATGAAAAAGGTAATGGTACACAATATTGCTTAAAATCATGTCTCATACATGACTATTACTTGATTAACTAAAGAAGAATCATTCAATCATTATGCCCACAAATTGCCTTCCATATTTTTACCACATATATATTTACCACACACATGTTTATATTATAATACATATTAAACTTATTCTGGTATAATGTAATATATATTATAAGGCCTTTGAAACATTCCCAGCTACCTCCCAATACCCAACAAAGTAATTCAACTGAACTCAAGTACATTAATGGAGAGAAAACTTTTGTCCCAGGGTTCTTAATATCATAATGAAGAATAGAGTGTCCTTACTTTAATAAATCTGCTCACTGAATTCTAAGTTGTTCAGAGAAAAAAAAAGTTTCATTAAGCTATAACTGCATCACACCATCTGAGTAACAACATCTGGCAAGGAAAGTGATTTTTAGTTAGGACTAGTTTTAAAATCTAACAATCCATTTTTTCATCTTCCTGAAAAAAATATATAAAATGGTACTGAGTGGGACATAGCCATATATCAACAATGCTAAGCACAGCAATGTGGGGGACTACAAAGCACAAAGAAAGGGAAACTTTTTTTTTTGATATGAGAAATAAACACACATGAGCATATGAAAAATTTCACTGGCATAAGGAACATCATCAACCTGGATGAAATTACAAAATTACTCACATATTTTTTAAAACAAAAGTATACAGCATGTATTCATTCAATAAACATTTATTGAGTGCCAACTAAGCAACAAGCACTGTGATATAGGTATTAGAGTTTAAAAGTCAATTAAGGAATCATTCCTGACATTAAGCAGCCAGAATAGTGAATGCTGTTAAAAGAAAGAAAAAAAAATCCCTGCTGGTGGTTTACATATAACATATTACATTGATATTCCAGATACAGACTTAAAACTGTACAAAATAGGCACTCTTCATGTGTTTATTATTCTTTTGGCTATACAGGAAGAATTGGAAAGTTTGTATTGGTTGCTTCATCTTATGGATATCATTTTACCTCTCCTGAACTTGTCTTATTGATTAACAATGCAGAGACTGCACCAATAACTCACAAGGCCCTTGCCAACACTAACATTTTAAGATCAAACTGCACAATAAAGTGGATATTCAATGTAGAATGTCCAATGTTTATTTAGTCTACTGACAGCATTCCTTATAAGCAAGAATGTGTTGTATATTTAATCATGGGTATTTGCATGTTTAATGGCTAATGACTTATGCTTTCATAAATAGTATTTCATGGACATATTGAACACTGGAAATTGGAAAACTGTGGTAATTATTTAGACACCTTAAACAAAACCATAATTTTGTATGTATTTGCCAAAGACCTGAATTTTCAAATTTTAATCTCAATTGTTTGTTAATGTCATCTTTAATTTTTTCAGTATGGCTATGGCTTTACATTTTCACCTAACACCAGAAGGCATATATTATCCTGAAATTAAAAAAAAAAAGGCCAGGCATGCCTTTAAGCTAAGATTTTTAAAAGTATACCCTATGTAATCTAAAGGAAGAATACTTCACACTTGAATGTTTCAGGCATATTCTAACCAAACAGAATTTTGCCATATCAGTAAGAAAATCAGTTTTGTAAATAAAGACATCCATTAACAGACTTGGTCAGAAGAGAATATCATTCATGCAAGGGTAATGGTAATGCTAATGCTCAATTGCAATGAGTTCCACCCAACTTCATAATTGATTTGAGCCACAAATGTAACCCTAAACCTACCCTAAAAGCAACATGCATAGAATTATAACATTGATGACTGCTCAAAAGAGATTATAACATTGATGACTGCTCAAAGTCTGTCATAGGAATGGCTGTATATCACAAATGGAATGCACTAGAAGATCACATCTCACACCTTTGCACTGTGTCTTGCTCACTGGAACACAATTTTTCCTACTGTCCCACTACTCCGTATATCTCGAATACCATAAAGCATCAGGTCTGTTTCCACTCAGCAGTTTTTACTGCTGTTAAAATGCTAATTGTTAATTTATTTCTCTTTCCAAAGCTCTCCCAGAGCCCAAGCTTTTCTTCATTGAATCAGTTTGTCCTGGGGATACAGCTAAACCTGCCTTTGATCAGTGTTTAATCCTTCTAGATGCTCAGGGGTATGTAGTTTAGTATCTATGAGAAAGTAATTAGAAAGGATGGAGAAAGGGAGTATTATAGCTCCCACTAGCATGAGAAATGATGAATCAGAATTCTCTGCCCCCTCTTCTGTCCTCACAGACATAAAGGATCATGCTAAGGAATGTAAAACTTGAAAGCATAGTGATACTTTTAATTAGACAAAAGGATGAGAATTGCAGGTCCAACAGAGTTTATTCTATTATAATAGATGATCTTTCAGAAACAGAACTGCAACATGGATGGGAAACAAGAAAATGTACTCTTCAGTCTCTAAGCAGTTGTGGGCAATCTTGTTTTACCATACATTCCTAAATAACTGTAAGAAAATACTACCTGGAAGCCAAATAACTATGTAACTTGGCCAAAAAAAGTGAGAAGGCGGCACCTGGGTGGCTCAGTTAGTTAAGCCTCTGACTCTTGATTTCAGCTCAGGTCATGATCTCACGGTCGTGAGATTGAGCCCCATGTCAGGCTCTGTGCTGACAGTGGGAAGCCTGCTTGGGATTCTCTCTCTCTCCCTCTCTCTCTGCCCCTCCCCACTTACTCCCTCTCCCTCCACATCTCTCTCTCTCTCTCTCTCTCTCAAAATAAATAAACCATAAAAAATAAAAAATAAATAAAGTGAGAGAGAGGAAAAAAAGAAAACACCAATATTCAATGGTAAGGATACAAACCACAAGGAAGTGAATAATGCTTGGACGATGATGCTAACATAAGTGGGAGTAATGAAGCAAGAAATTAGGAAAGAAAAATTTAATATGAATATTAGAAATAGTTCCCTGGTGGACAATTACAGGGATATGCAAAAATAGCAAAAGAAATCCAATAATGCAAAATGATTATTCAAAATTGACCCCAAAGAATGTGCCATAGAAATAAATGAAGCAGAAGCACCCAAGCTCATCTTTAGTTCCAATTTCCTAGACTTATCTAATAAGATGTTCCTAATAAACATACAGTATTACTTAGCAACACTGAAACATGACAGCAGCTCAAGAATGGTTCAAGGTGACAATCATTACTGCTTAGTTCTAGAAACTTGGTGACAATGTTAAATGAGAAGGAAATATTTCAGTGACATTCCAATGAAAACATATTACAACTTCCCTCTCCTGATCGACAAAGTCATTATCTTGGCATTGGATATAAGAAAAAGCAAGTCATGGACCCACTCTGTGTTATTACTTGTAGGACAAGCATCCCAATTGCCCCTTCCTTTTCTGTTTCTTCGCATCTGTTCATCTCCAGAGACCGTCTTCACCTTCCCTTGCTTTGAGGACTCCTGCACTTACAATCTGGTATTTCATTTCTGACTTGAAAAAAGACATTTTTCAAACTGCTAGTGAATTTAGTACCTTTTTTTTTTTTTTTTTGCATTGATAATCTCATTGCTTGTCCAATTTAATTCTGGGTCTGTTAAAATTCTCCACAGAGATTTTCCCTGAAATTATGATGTCATTATATCTCATAATATGACATTGGCTTGAAAAACTTTGATCATGTTTGTCCAACCACCATTAGTGAGAGTTTCTGAGCGCGCATCCCCCATGTATGTCATTTATTCATAACACGTAGACATGCACTATTAAACTAATCCATTAAGTATATTATACTACACAGCATTACAGAAATGTAAAATAATAGGGCAAAAGTAAACAAACAGAAGTTTTGAAACTTTCATTATACAACCCCTTCCCAATATATGTACCCCACGTGGCGCAATTACCCTATACACTGAATTTTGAGGATCCTAATGAAAATACACAATTCTGTTGCCACTGCGTTTCCTTCCTATTACAAGTTGAATTGTGTCTCCCCAAAAAGATATGTTAAAGTCCTAAGTTCTAGTATCTCAGAATGTGACCTTGTTTGGAAATGAGGTTATTGCAGATGTGATTAGTTAAGATGAGGTCATACAGGAGTAGGGTTGGCCCTTAATCCAGCATGACTGATGCCTTTATAAGAACAGAAGAGACAAAATCCTAATGCCCAGTGTGATGGTATTAGGAGGTAGGGCCTTTAAAAGTTGCTATAGTCATGAGAGTGAAGCTGTCATGAGTTGGATTAGCACTCCTATTAAAACAGCTCCCTTGCCTCTTCCATCATATGAGGACACAGCAAAAGGTGCCATCTATGAACCAGAAAATAGACCCTTAACAAACACAGAATCCGCTGGCACCATGATCTTGGATTTTCCAGCCTCGAGAACCATGAGAAATAAATTTCTGTTGTTTATAAGCTACCAGTCCATGGTATTTTCTTACAGAAGCCTGAACAGACTAAGACACACTTGCTGCAAAAGTCATTCCTCCCAGCACCAAGGTAAGGTTAGAGATTTATACCTAACAAAGCAATGGATTCAGCCTAATTAATTTTGATGTCTAGTGACTTCACAGTGCTATTTGCATGTGATATCATCTGGAAATGTATTTCTTATTTAACTATCTCCCCAAAGGGCTATATCTTGTTCTGCTTTCTTTCTAGTAACAAATAACAGCTCATATTAGAAAATAAAGCTTTGTGTAGCATTGAAATGTACTAAATAGTTTTCTAAGGCATAACTGCCTTCTGTTGTAGCTTTTTCTGGATGGCCTAACACAATGGATAGAGCTAACAAGAATTCATTCAGGTTTGATTTCATATATTCTTTTTTATATTAAAGGATAATGAGATGAGGAATATGATTAACCTGGTAATGAAAACTACATAACTTTTAGTTGGTTTGGAAAAAAATCTGGTGTTATTCTGGTAAAGTACTTCAATTTTGTTTAATGATCAGAATATTTTTGTTTATAGCCAATTTTATTTGATTTATTTCCCACTTCACTTCTGCTGACTTTTGAATGGGGTAGTGGTTTCCCCTTTCTTTGCCACCAAGCCACATTCAGAAAAGGCTCTTTTAATCTTTTAAATAGTTTCTCCACAGAGACCCCTTTTCTTTTTTCTAATAGAACGGAGTGTTTGTTCCTGCATTTAGAATAATATATAGTTTACTCCACACACTTCAATCCTTGAAACGAATTATTCCCAAATACCTATCAAAGTTTACTTGAGGAAAAGACTAATAACCATGTTGCAATGAGGTGTTATAACTTTCTCTACTCTTACTAAGCATATTTTAATACTTAATGGACTGAATGGTGCCAGTGCAATATTCCTGACTATTTCCCAACATGTTAAAATAACTGGAAACAACAGCACATTACAGGATAAGAGGAGTACAATGAGGAAAATTAGGTAAATTGAGATCATCTGGGAATTCCAACATAACTCATGGGCTGCCAAGTTGTAAAGGAAAACTGAACTATGGTGCAGCCACAGAGGATCTGGACAGACACAGACATGTAATAAGCAGATATCCTGGCAAAAGATTACAACACTTGCCTTGTGCTGATGAGCACCAAACACTGGCAACTGCACACATTGAGTGCATAATCTTAATAATTTGTTCTCTACCACCTGCTTAATGATTATAGCTTCTTTAATGTAAGACAGATGCTTCTGATTTTGTTCTCCAGCTAGCTTCCACCTGGTCCTCAGGTCATCCCACAAGGCATCAAATCCTTCTGGAACATCTATAGGGCAGCAAAGATGATGATAGGGTGCATAGACCCAGATCTCAAAATTAAAAAAAAAATCCTGTTCTTAGCACTCAGTATGTGCTCAAAATTAGTTTACACAAATGTATGTAACAACAGCTATTGCTGCTTTAGGAGAACACCACACTTAAGTTTTAAAAGTTTCTAGGCAATTCATTAGAGACCTCAAGGACCAATCTATCCTGCTAAGACTTTAAGGCATAGGATCCCAAGTACTTTAGGTATAATGGGCAGCCAGAAAGACAAGCAAGTAACTATTAGGGTTGGCTACTGAATAGCCTTGAGGATATGAAGTAAAGAGAGGTTAAGGACAGAGAAATGAAACTTGAGTTATAGGCAAGAAAATGTAAAAGAAAATCCCAAGGCAGGCAAAAGGCTGAAGATGGTATTACAGGCTTAATCATGAAATCTCAAAATTCATACGTTGAAGTCCTAACACCCTAATTCCTCAGAATATGACTATATGTAGAGACAGGGTTTTAAAAGAGGTAATTCAGTTAAAATGAGATCATTAGGGTGGGTCTTAATCCAATATGACTGGTGTCCCTATAAGAAGAGGAAATCAGGGCAGGGGCACACACAGAGAGAAGATGGGGTAAAGAATCAAGGAAACAACAGCCATCTACAAAACAAGGAAAGAGGCGTCCAATGAAAGCAACCCTCGTGACACCTTGATCTCAGACTTTTTTAGCCTCCATAATGTGAGAAAGTAAATTTCTATTGGTTAAGCTACTCAGTTTGTTGTACTTTGGTATAGCAGCCTGAGAAAAGTAATACAGATGGCCTGACTTGAGAAAGATTGCTAGAAAAAACAACAATAAAAAAGAGCTCATATGAAACCTCAGTTGAAGATTCAACTGATCTATGAGTACAATAAAATTAGGACCAGACATTACTAGAAGTTGTTGAGGATCTAATAAAGTCTCCTTATCAATAACCAGAAGTAACCTTCTAGAAATGTGACTGAGCCTTGAAAGCGGATCTTCCAGCCCTATCAATCATCAGATGACTACAGTCCTGATGTAGTCAAATACCTTGACTACAACCTCATGAGAGGCCCTGACCTGAGCTCAGGCACTCCTACATTCCTGACCCACAGAAACAAGATGATGTAATAAATGTTTATTGTTTTAAGCTGTTACGTTTTGGTGTCAGTTACTAGGAAGCAATAGATAACTAATATACCTGATCAAATTAAGGAGGCACTGAGGGAATTTAAACACCACTAATCAAAGTGTAATCCTGAAATGTCATGTTAGCTAAAAGCAGTATGAAGGTGGTAGGGTATGGTGGTTAAAATACATCTCTGAAGTCAGATTTATTAGATGGCATTTCCAGCTCTGTCCCTTTATTAATGTAAGATCTGGAACAACTTATTCAATCTTTTTGAGACTCAGTTTCCTTATGAGAAAATGTATAAGGAGAAATAAATTAAAGCATTCCTAGGGCCTGATGCATTGTGATAAATGGTGACTATTATAATTGAGGTAAAAGAACTCTAAAAGCTGAATGAAGGTTGTCCACGAGAATCAACTACTTTCTGGAAATAAAAGTAGTCCCCAACTACCCCTTCCCAAGTGACCCTTCTTAAGGAGACAGCTCTTAATAAGGGTCAGTGAAAACGGCTCACCCTATCTAGAGACAAAAAAGACTGTCAAGTTTAATGAAGCCAATAATGGGGAAAAACAGAATCTGTTCATCAACCACAATCACCAGTGTGGTGAGGTCTGGCTCTTCCCAAAGCCTTAGTCCCAAAGTGTTAATGGAAGGTGCAGAGAAGAGTCAAACAAGATGCTATCTTGCAGACCTGATGAGATTGCAATTTGCAGACAACTGAGGCTTATCTCTGATGATGAACTAGGTGTCAGGGCTGAGAGAAAGGCGAGAAACCAGCAGCCTGGAGACCTTGGAAAGCTGGCAGCAGGGGATGTGAACAACACCTTCCAATTTCTGTGCAGACTAAATGAGCTTTCCGGATAAGATCATGGTGTTAATGAATAGCCATTAAAAACAGCCAAGCAGACAAACAACTTTGTATTAAATAACTATGTATTTACATCTACTTATCTACCTATCTATCTATACCTGAATCTCTGCCAAAGCCATCTAGAATTACCTTTTAAGTCAGAGTCTCTTTATAACTGAATATGTTAATGGGAGAAGGAACTATGTTAAAATGGCATTTGCCTTTAAATATGAAAACACAAAGTCCTGTTGGCTACTGTGAAGCAAGTGCCCAATGTCAAGAGCAAAGGGCATGGAAGAGGAGTCATAATGGAGAATAGAAAGGAATAGTTGTCAAAATGAGGAGGTGTTAACCAGAATGCCTGCACTGTCCCCAGAGGGAGTATACAGTCTGGTGTGGCTATGATGTCTTGTTTTGGATCCCCCAAAAACAACAGCACTGATGTACACTAATCATTCTGGACAGAATTTCAGCTGAAAAAAACACTCCAGTCCTAGAGAAGCTCTGCACCGGTACAAAAATCTCCAGAGAGGGGCGCCTGGGTGGCTCAGTCGGTTGAGCGGCCGACTTTGGCTCAGGTCACGATCTCGCGGTCCGTGAATTCGAGCCCCGCGTCAGGCTCTGTGCTGACAGCTCGGAGCCTGGAGCCTGTTTCGGATTCCGTGTCTCCCTCTCTCTGACCCTCCCCCGTTCATGCTCTGTCTCTCTCTGTCTCAAAAATAAATAAACGTTAAAAAAAAAAAATCTCCAGAGAAACAGCGAACAACTTAGGGTCAACACATGCAGATCATTTCAATGACGGACTCACATTTCACATCTTTGCCCAGCCTCCTGGTGCCTATTTCATGGTAGAACACAATGATCATTTCAGGAAGGAAGGAAGGAAAGAAGGGAGGGAGGGGAGGGAGGGAGGAAGAAAGGAGACTGTTTTTGAACTTTGCATAGATTTAGAGCAATATTCCAGTCCCACTGACAATAACATTCCACTCTGATCCCATCTTATTCATTAAGATGGTATCTCATCAGCACTGAGAGCCACCTACAGGTCCATGTACTTGCCTCATTAGAGACAGATGAGGAAACTAAGGACAGGGGAGGCAAAGATACTGGGTTTCTTAGGGCTACGTGGCTAACTTCTTTATCTTTTATAGTCAGTGGAATCCTTAAAATAATCACATAAACATGAGGATGGTGCTGGGTGAAGAGGAGTAACTTAGAAATGACTGTGGGAGGATTTTTAAGCCCAAAGAAAAGTCTAATCACTGGAGTCCTAGCGCTCCTTCTGTTCCCAAGTGTACTGCTTTGACAAAGTCATTTACTTTCTATAAGGCTCCGTCCCTTATCTCCAAAATGTGTCTCTGGCCTAGATAACCTCTAAGATTCCTTCCATCTGTAAAATATGAGGAGACAAATTCTGCTTACCTCATTTAACTCTGTGTTTGTCAACAAGGTTTAAAAGACGAATTGGCTATGGAACCCCTGGGTGCTGGGAAAATAAAAAAAAAAAAAAAAAAAAGAAAAGAAACACCTAAGAAGTAAGTAACTAGGATTCTGAAAATGTGTGAAGTCCATAGTGAAAAAGTCAGGTTTGCATGGGTATGCCTTAGCTTTTAGATCCTCACCAGAAACACTTAAAAAGAAAATTATCCCCATTTTACAGGTGAGAAAAGGACTGGAATAAGGAACTTCCCCAAGGTTCCACAGCTAGCAAGTGGCTGAGCCAGAGGTCTGCCTCCCGAGTCCAACAAGCACTGCTGTGCTCCTGGCAGGCTGCAGGGGAGGTGAGCAGGGCCTGCAATGTGTTCCTACAGGTGTTTGTGGAAATGAGGATGCTTTAGGGCAGGGGGCTCATGCACCTGTTTGCCTTTAGCACCAAGAAAAGGCCTCCAAGTGTTAAACAAATGTTTGTTGAATGGATGGTGTCAACAGGTCAGTTTTCATAACTACTCACTTACGGAGACCCAAAAAGGTGATGCACAGAGATGAAGAGCTCCCCTCAGACCACAATGTCCTAGATCAAGTCTCTCTTTTTTGGACAGGTTTAAATGTAAAGCTCCTATGAATGATGGGATTAGCTGGCAAACATGTGTTTGGGGAACTCTGACATCCATCAGGCTGCTGAATGAACTATCCCCTAACGGGGCCAGGAGGCATGCACCTTTTTTCTCTGGGCATTTGCATCCTACTTCCCCAATTTCTTTTTTTTTCTTTATAAAATGTTTATTCATTTTTGAGAGACAGAGCATGAGTGGGGGAGGAGCAGAGAGAGAGGCACACACACAGAACCCGAAGTAGGCTCCAGGCTCTGGGCTCTCAGCACAGAGCCCAATGCAGGGCTCGAACTAAGGACTGCAAGATCATGACCTGAAGTTGGACATCTAACCGACTGAGTCACCCAGAGGCCCCCACTTCCCCAATTTCTATCACCAAATGCAGTGTATCTCATTCTCTGCTCATTGTCCCACACTCCTCATCTGCTGAGTCTCCCTTGTTTATGTAGTTCTTGAGTAGGGGTTAACAAGGGTTACGTGACAAGATAATAGTGTAAGGACTTTGTATATCCTAAAGCATGAAGCGAAAGTAAGAGAGGTTGTACTGTCGCTCCTGATGCCTCTACTGCTGTTATCAGTACCACCACCCCCTCTATTATGACGGCTATATTATTACTACGGGAGCATAAATCCCAAAGGATTGAGAGTGACATTACCCCAGGTCAGCCACACCTTTAATGGCATAAGGCAGGGGCTAGCAAGCCAAACCCAGTCCTCCTTGTCTTTTGTAAATAAATTTGTACTGAATGCAGTCATGCCCATGCATTTCCATATGGTCTGTGGTCATTTTGCAGCTATAATGACAAAATTGAGTAGCTGTAACAAAAAAACGAAGAATATTTACTAACTGAACTTTTACAGAAAAGGTCTGCCAACCTCTGGCCTAAGTTGATCACAAGTGAGTGGCTTTTACCTTATTTCTTGATATGACACCTGAAAAAGTAAATCCCACAAGAGATGTACAATGCTGCAGAGGAGAAAGGGCAAGGAGCAGAGAAAAGGCCTTCTGTTCTGCTATTAACTACACCATGGTTGACCTGTCCAGACCTCATTTTCTGTGCAATGGAGCAACAGTGGCCAGAGAAGCCGTTAGACTACAGAATCACTAGGCAACCTAACAAGTCCCTTCTGATTCCAAAAGTCTTCACTGCCCATGATCTTTATTTTCTTTCCAATAACACTATTAGAATAGATAGCTGTTTCTTTTAATGTTTATTTGTTTTCGAGAGAGACAGAGTGCAAGTGGGGAAGGAGCAGAGAGACAAAGGGACAGAGGATCTGAAGTGGGTTCTGCACTGACAGCACAGAGCCTAGATGTGGGGCTTGAACTCAAAAACTGTGAGATCATGACCTGAGCCGATGTCAGATGCTCAACTGACCAAGCCACCCAGACACCCCCAGATGGCTGGCTTTTTGACCTGATGTTAGCTGAGAAGACTTTCCAAAGATCTACACAAGAATTGAATTAAAAATCCCTTATAAATGGGGTGCCTGGGTGGCTCAGTCAGTTAAGTGTGTGACTTCAGCTCAGGTCATGATCTCTCAGTTCATTAGTTCAAGCCCTGTGTCAGCTCTGTGCAGACGGCTCAGAGCCCGGAGCCTGCTTTACATTCTGGGTCTCCATCTCTCTCTGCCCCTCCCCTGCTCATGCTCTGTCTCTCTCTATCTCTCAAAAATAAATACATGTTTAAAAAAATTTTTAAAAACCCTTATAAATGTTAATACCACTCAAATAGGGCATCCCCTCCCACCCCTTAAAGAGGCAGGGTAATACAGTGGAAGGGTATGTATGGGCTTTGGGAAGCTCAGATCCCTACACTGTTACTTTCCAAGCTGTGTGTTCCTGGGTAAGGAACTTAACCATTCTGTGCCTTAATTTCCTAGGGATATTGTTATCTTAAAAGAATTCTTTCATGGATCACAGCCACTATAATAATGCAGAGCACGTGGCACATGACAAGGGCTCAATAAATGGTAACTGCTACCATTATTATTACAACCCACAGGATGTGAGGTGTTGGGACTGAAATACAAAGGAACCTCAGGAATGGAGAGAAATACTCATGGCAGGCTGCCATTTGAAATGCTTGATTGTCAGAAGAAAAGAATATTTTACTTGCCGCCCTTCAGCAAACATTTCCGGAGGGAAAGAGCTCAGAGCCAGAATCTAGAGGAACAAATATTATTAGCCCACTCATTTCAAGATTCCCCTAATCAGGACGGGATCCTCTTCACAGTACATTTCAGTTCCCCTGCTCCAACCCCCAGTCCACAAATTCATCCCTTACAAAGATAGCCAAGTCCAAGACTTCAAGTGAGGAATCACAGTTTCTCATCACACCTACACGTGTGAACACACACACACATACACATACACACACACACACACACACACATACCCCACAAATACACACACTTGTGCATGTGCTTGCATGTGGATATTAATTCCACATTGTCTTTTAAAGGAAGCCTGGAAGATTTGCTTGAACCCTGCCTTAGAGAATCAGGTGCTGTCACCTTCAAGGGATGATGTGTAAGGGTTTGATTTGCAGCTAATAGAAAAATCTATTTCTTTCAGTTTCACTTCTGTCACACAATGACCGTTGTGTTCCCTACAGGAGACTCCTTCTCCTGTGCAATAACCACCAAGATGACAGATCTCAGGCGGCAACATGAGCTGCCTGGGTTGAGTGGTGCCTATTAGTTTTATGACCACTGGTTCAGAATGGCCTTGCAGTGTCCACAGCCCAGCTTAATGAAGATGGGTAAGACAGCTGCCGATGAAATCAAATTTCTCCTTTTCCTTCCTTTCCATCTTAAAGTCCATCAAACTTTCATCCTCACAACAGAACAGCTGCTGGGGCAAACAGTCAGCCAGTCAATCACCATGGACGGTCCAGATGATTGTCTTGGGGAAGTGAGCTGGGAATCTGCTTTGCTGCAAAGATGACACCAAATGGCAGAGAGGGAAGGAGGGAGTAGCTCTACCCTCTTTCTCTGAATAATAAAATGAAACAAAACTATATGGCATATTTAATGTGATATAATAGAAATTAAAATCCTCTGAAATTTTAGATAAATCATATATATGGAAACTACTCCTGTAATTATGTCCCTACAAATAATAATAGCAATTCCTTTGTTAGAGCAAAAGTAAGAGGAAATTTCCTAGGTAGTATAGCCCAAGTGTGTGGCCTCATTCTCATCTACAAACTAATGCTGTTCTTTATAATCTCTGCTCTGGGAAAGTTGACATTTCCCAAATTTTTATATTTCTGTTAAGAGCCAACTCGCAACTCTATTATTACTGGTGGCAGATTGTTTGCAAATGTGATGAGAGTTCCTCCCATTCTTGAAAACTTTTGCATCCCCATCCTTTTGCAGTGGGACTTTGCCACTCCTCCCACTAGCAGGTGGGATTGATTTCCCTACCCACTGAACCTGGCCTGGCCCTAAGAATCGCTTTAACCAAGAGAACACAATGGAAGTGCTGTTGTGTGACTTCCAAGCTCTGGAAAGTTCTTGATGTTCTTGTTACTGCTCTCTTAGAATGCAGCCCTGAGACCACCATGTGAAGAAGCCCAAGTTAGCCAAAATGGGGGGAAGAGATAATGTGTAACAGAGATAGCCACACCACCTAAGATCTCCTAAGACTAAAGACCAGAACCAACAGCTGGAATATTAGACCATCATCTCCAGTCAATCAGCCAGATGAGTACAATCACGAGGGACCCCACGTGACATCTTCAAAACTATGCAGCTGGATACAGCCAAAATGGCTGACCCACAGAATCTTGAGCAGATAGTATGGTTGTTTTAAACACAACGTTTAAGAGTAGTTTGTTATGTAGCAATAGCTAACTGAACCATACTTCAAGAAGACAGTCTTCTTTAATGGCTGGTAGAAAGCATATTGTGCAATTAGAGAAACAAGTTCAAATCCTTGCTCCCATACTTGCAAATTCTGACCTTGAGCAGATTACTTAACTTTTGAGCCTTAGTGTCTGCAAGGATAAAAGACAGTAAGTTGAATTGTTGAGGGAATCATATAAGATAACATATACAGGCACCTAAACATAGGGCTTGGCACACATGAGACACTTACACTATTTGTCACTTCTCACCTCAATAAAGCTATTTGGGTAAACAAAAGCTGCTAGATCTTCAAGGGCAAAAACTTCATTGATTTTGAATCACTTGTGATATATAATACAGCATCTGATATATGGTTGATATTCAATGCATTCAGTTGAATCAATGCTCAAATATCCCCTAAGATAGAGTTTGGATTCATGCCGCCATATTACCGGCAATTCTCAAAGTAGTGATATGAACAGAATTGTGGGGAAACAGACTGCAGTAACCTTGGTTAAATCCCTATATTTCCTGTGTCCTTCATTTGAGGCCATCCTTTAAAAGGAAAAAAAAAATGCCTATGTTCTCTAAGAATCCTTGCAAGTCCTAAAATTCATTTATTATAATTATAACAGTGGTTAACATTTACTGCACACTTATTTATGTGTCAGATTGTGTGCTAGTTTCTTTGTGTATATAGAAAATTTTAATCATAATAGTCTTGTAATACAAGTTTTATTATTGCCATTTTCAGATCAGGAAGCTGAAGTCTAGGGCAGGAGTCAGCAAACTTGGCCTGTTTTTGTAAATAAGGTTTTACTATGACACAGCCATACTCATCTGCGTGTATACTGCCTGTGGCTGCTTTCATACTACAATGGAAGACCGGAGTAGTTATGGTAGATGGAGAATATATGGGCCCCAAAGCTGAAAACGTTTACTATCTGGTCCCTTAGAGGAGGAGTTTGCTGACCCCTAGTCTAGAGTCATCTGCTGAGAGAGTGACCAGTCATACTCAGATGTGTGCAGCTGGAGTGCATGAGTTCTTTCCACTAAGCTATGCTGGCTTTCTATTGTTTCCAACACTTAATCATTCACTCATCACACCTGATCTTTAAAATAGTAGCTCCAAGGCAAGGATGTGCTGAGGAAAAATGTTCAAGACCTCTGCAAAAGCAGCTGAGGAAATGTCAACCATGGTTTCTGTGAATGCATCTAGTTAAGAACACACACTCATCTGGCCTCCTGTAGCTAGAGGCCATGGAGCTACACTCGGCACTAATTGAAAAATAAGAAATGAAAAGATTTGCTTTCAACACAAACTTGAATGACTAGAATTACATCTTTATTATCTGAAGTGGGAGCTTGTGACTTGTCAACCTCCACCTGTTCTGGCATCAGGAAGAAATACCACAGAAATTAGCCTCTAGCTGGTCATCTCATTATAGGCCAGTTATAGCCATTTTTAGAAAACTTGATGGATAAAAAATCCACCTGCTAATATAAATGCATCTGAGGTTTGTTATGCATAATATAAAATTACCCAGTGCTTCAGAAATAAAGGATTCAACATTGAGAAATATGGAGATTAAGGAAAAGGAATTCGTTAAGAATGCACAGAAATGGAGACAAACATCTCTGAACTAATAAACTGTATTGATTGGGATATGTAACTCAATTTGCAAGGGAAAGAGATAATTAAATGGCCATCTTTTCAGAAACAAGCCTCTCCTACAAAGGGGCACAAGGCAGAGCATGGAACAGTACTTTAAAAGTTGTGAAGCACTATATAAATGAGAGGGGTTATATTTATGCCTATCTTTATCGTTGTTTTGATCCTGATCATAGTAATTTTAAATGGCCCTTTCCCTTACTCCCTAAGGTGTTAGTTTGCTACATAGTCACACTTGTGCAAATTCTGATCCCCACTTGGAAATGTTCCTCCTACACATTTCCATCTCTCTGGCCTCAATGCCACCATCCAATTTGAGCCTTTATTACCTTTACCTTTCAGGATTGTGACAATATGCTAATTAGTCCTCCCAAACTTAGTCTCTTGTCATATTATTTCATCCTACATGCCCCTTCCAAAATATTTTTTTAACCAATTTCATTTATTCATCAAACATTGGATGTGAATTGCACCTGTTCGTTGTACCCCCCAGTGATTGTGCTAGAAGCAAAAGCAGATGTGGTTGCTAAGTTTGGCAGATAAAATACATGATACCCAGTTAAATGTGGACTTCAGAAAACAACCAACAAAAAACACATTTCTTAGTATAAGTATGCTTCAAATATTGCATGGGACATACTTATACTTAAAGACAAAATGTTGGTTATCTGAATATCAAACTTGGGTGTCTTATGCTTTTACTTATTAAATCTTGCAACCCTATCTGACTCCAAAATAACTTTACAATCTACTCAGAGAAACAGATATTGATCAAATAATCTCACAACTAAATATGAAGTAGCAACTGTGTACAAAGGGGAGAGTTCCCGGAGGTTATGAGAACCTGTATTGGGGGAATTTGAATTTCTAAAAGAAGTGGAGGAGGGCTTCCTAGAGGAGTTGTTATACTAAAGCAGAAACCTCAGATCAAAGTGGTGTCAAGAGAAAGAGCTTAAGTGGAATGAGCAAAGGCAAATTGCTAGAAGACGAGTAGCAATAACCAACAGGAGGCCAGTGAGTAGGAACAGAAATGGAGGAAAGCTTTGGTGGGTGATGAGGCTAAAAATGCCAGCAATGGCGGGACCAGGCAGGGACTCCCAAATCACATCAAATAATTTTGTCTTTGTTTGAACAACTGTGGAAGCCTGTGAAGAAAGAGGTTTTTGTTTGTTTGCTTCTTCTTTTTCTTAAGTAAGGGAGTTACAAAACCAGAATTAAACATCAACTTCTCAGTCTTGACCCTTTTTCTCTCTTGTACATGATTTAAAAACACAAGGTCATTGAGAGGAATGAATCAGATAATGCTCATAGTATGAGTTTGCACACTGTGAGATGCCAAAGGTGTTGACAGTTATCATAAATATTTCTCAATATCCTCCATCAAATAGCCAGTCTCCTCTGCCAACTCTTCTCTCTATGGTCCTCTACATGCCCATCACTCAGCAAAGTGGGCCACTGATCCCTGAATAACTTATTTGTTTTTTTCCAAAATATACTCTCTACCCTTTTTCCTGCATGCCTATAGAAATCATTTTTCAAAACACAATAGAAAGTTTCCGTGTCCCACAGAGCACTTTTTAATGCCTAATGGGTTATGACATTTCCCCCTCTATATTCCCACAATAGTTTCTACCCATCTCAGTGATATTTGCCATACTATTCTGTGTGTTAAAAAAACTTTGTTTCTCTCAATCTACTCCCTAGATTCTTCTGTTGATGAATACAATCAAGCACCTTTTGTAAAACAAGAATGATGTTGCTCATGCTAAAGAATTCATTCATTACCCTTGAAGAAATCAGAGTCAAGTGAGAAAAAGAATCACTATTAACAAATAATAGCAATTCAGTACTGTAGGTTTAATAAAATGAGTGAGATCTTTTACCAAATCATGAGCATCTTGTAGGGCTAAATTGTACTTACCTTAACTATCTGGCACATAGGACAGTGCCTAGAATGTACTAGAAGCCTTAATATGTGTTTAATAATTTTAACTATTCAACGAGAAAGCACTAAGGAGAACAACACAGGAATTTGAGAAATTCACTGTGTCAATAGGAGGTAGGGAAATCTTTGAAGATCAGACACTAGGGAGTGAGCTATAAGGTGAAAATGAGTAGGAGATTCACAATCAGTGGAGCAATATATTCTAAAGTCATGGAGTTTCGTAAGACCCTCATGAGAAGCAAGGCTAAAGGCTGGGTGGCAGCTGTATTTGAAGGGGTATATATATCAATTATTCATATATCCATACATTCAGCAAATGTTTATGGTAACTTGCTCCTTGCTAGTCACTGTTATAGGCTGTGGATACAGAACCATGAACAAATAGATAAGGTCTCTGCTCTCAGAGCTTACATTCTAGCAAGCTGATGGAAGCAATGTGCACAAAAAGAACTTTCATGGAAGTATTTGTGCTATAAGGAAAAGAAAACAATTTTTCTTTTGTGCATTGTCCATAAACAATGTTATGCTGGACAGGGATTTGAAAGAATATTTTTAAGACTGAGTCATCAAGAAAGGGCTCTTGAGGAGATGACACAGAAGTTGAAGCCTGATGTTATGATAAGAGGAAATGGGCATATGGCAACCTGGATGAAAATGAAAACATTCCAGAGAAAAGGCACTGATAATATGAAGACCCTATGGTGAGAATACAATTGGCATGTTCAAGAAGAATAACAACAAAAAGAAGGCAAACAAGATGGTCAAAGATCATGTTAGGAAATGAAGCTGGAGATAAGTGGGGCCCAGATCATAAAGGTACAAGGTTAGCTTTCATTCTAGGTACATGATCTGATAAGACTTTGTCCTATAGACCACAAGGAGCCTTTGAAAGAGTGACATTATCAGACTAGTACTTCAGATGGATGGCTCCAGTGGTGAGTGGTGGACAGGAAGGGCAATTGGAAGCTTAGGAAGGTCTGTTGAGGAGGTTGTTGCAACTGTCCATGTGACACGGTTGGGGATGATGTAGGGATGGAAACGATAGATCTAAGCATCAGTTTAAGACATCTATAACCATACTGCAAGCCTCTGAATATAGGGTCCATGTTTCAATGTTCACGTAGAACATAAGCCAGGATCTTGCACTACTCACCATAAGTATTCAATAATTAAGGCACAACACTTTCTCTGTCCTAACCATTCTTTGATAAACACTGTCTTCTCTGCTATTCTCCTCCCCTTCCCATACTGGAAATCCCAGGAATTCTATACAAGATACTAAGTCATACAAAGCAATGTAGTGGAAAGAAACTTGGTATCAGTTTCTGCTCTGTCACTTAACACTTGAATGACTTTAGTTAAGTCATTTCTGCTTCTTTAGTTTTGATTACATCAGCTTAAAAAATGGGATGGAGAACAACCATATCACTTGTCATTCTGCCGCAGAGAGCTGTAGCAAGGCTCAAAAAAAGATCATGAATTTTCTCTGCAAAACAATAAAGCATTCTACAAATACCAAGTAATTTTAGGGGATATACAAGACCTATGCTAACCACAGGAGAAATGGGCCAAATTTGTGAATAGTGATTTCAGGTATAGTGTCCAATATGGAATAAACTGAAAACATTATTCTTTTACTAAACAATATATAATTACCACAGTTATACACTACATATTTATTACATCATTAGCAAGAAAATGCACTAGCCACTTAGAGGAATTAAAGATAAAACATGGAGCACCTGGGTGGCTCAGTTGGTTGAGCATCTGACTTCTGTTCAGGTCATGATCTCACAGTTTGTGAGTTCGAGCCCCACGTCAGGCTCTGTGCTAACAGCACAGAGCCTGGAGCCTGATTCAGATTGTCTGTCTGTCTGTCTGTCTGTCTGTCTCTCTCTCTCTTTCTCTCTCTCTGCCCCTCCTCCACTCACACTCTGTCTCTCTCTCCTTTGGAAATAAATAAACATTAAAAAATATATAAATAAAAAAATAAAACAGTCACAGAAAAACACATTTTCCTGCCCCTCAACGTCATTCTCCTAAACCAAAGCACAACCTCTGGATACTTCCTTTTTTGGACAGATGCTACACTTTTCTTTTCATGACAAACCAACTTCAGTCAAGAGCTCCTTGGGTAGTTAATGGTGTCTTGTGATGATCCTTAAAACTCTTCTCTCATTTTACTCTTGATTAAAAAGAAAGAAAGTGCGGGATCTAAGTCCTTGACTGATTTACACTTCAATTTAATTTCTCCCTTTCTCTTTCCTCCTTCCTTTCGCTGGATGAAACCTTCCATGTAATTAGGCTCGAAAGCTCTCATCAAATGGTTTGATTGAACTGCAGCACACTGAATTTCTCTTCGAAGCTGCTGGGACAGACAGAAAGTGGGACCCTGTGAGGACATGACATTCCAGGGATGGAGTGGGAACCACATTCTGTGATGGCAATTAAGGGAAATGGAGTGAACGTTTGAAATAACTTGGCTATCATGCTCTCTGATATCTCTGGTTTATTACTCCACTTGTACCAGAGACTATCATAATCCCTTTGTCCACAGTGGAATAGGTGGCCTGGAAAGCTTGAGTGCTAACATTGTGTGCAGCAAAAAGAGTACTAAGTCAAATCTAAAAATGTGTGTTTTAGCCCCAATTTGCCCTTACCTTGAAAAGTATGATTTGAGAACAACTCACAAACTCCTAGGCTGTATGTTTCTTCATATGAAAAATAATTTGAGTGAAAAATTTCTCTAAAGATTCCTTCCAAGTTGAGTATCTGAAAATTCCACAAATTCAAAGACAATTCCACAAATTCATAGCAGCTTTTGAGTACATGAGGGTCTTCCATCAGAATATTCTTTCAGGGGCATCAACCCAGGGCCTGAGAAACTTCCTGCTCAGGTGGTGAGTCTATTTCAGTTACTATTATTGAGACACCTTGTACAAAAAAATAAAAATTCACTATTTCAGCATCATCTGAAAGAGTGTTCTTATATGATAGCTAGTCTAATAGGTCCTTTGTAACTGACAGATGATGGAGGTAGCAGGTGCATACTTACCAAACAGCCCCCTAACATGGTAAATCCTAAAAATATGAATCATCTGAAAGAGAGGGACTGGCCATAGAGGGCCAGGGTTCCAGGTTTACATTCTTATCTCACATTAAATATGCCCCCCTCTTAAATGATAATGGACGTACTAACACCCGTGACACAATGCGCTGATAAATGACATCAGAGCAGTGAGAAGCAGGTACTGAAACATCCCTACATCTGTAAAGCATAGGTTTAACTCATGTCTGACTTTGCATTCCAGGTCAGGAGTGAATTAGGTTGTTATAAAGGTTTTTATGCTACATTATTTTTTTTTCTGGCTCACACATTCATCCATTTATACATATACACACACATACCCAAACTGAAAACCACTGCCACGTTTGGATATTTGTTTCATTAGTTTTACCCTCTAAATTAATGGACTTCTGCCATATGTATAAAGGGCCAAAAATAAAAATAGATTCAAAGATGACCTAATAAGAGTGAAGAGATGTTTTAGAAATCATTACGTTTTGCCCGTCAGTACTGATAGAAAGATGAATACCAAACTTGCAAAGACAAAGGACATTTCAAGATCATCAATTGTAATCCCTTCATTTTGTAGGTAAGAGAAATAAAACCAGAAGTTTTGGAGGTTTGGGTAAAATTCTAATTTGAAGAGAAAGCCCACAGTAACTGTTGGAGGCTAAATTTCCTGATAAATGAGTTTCTTACAGTGAATCAAAAATGAGGTGGATGAGTCATCAATGGGCTCCCTTATCAATGAAGGGGCCCCTCACTCTTCATTGAATATGTAACCATTCTGTGCCAGCTGACTCTGAAGCTTCTGAGAGTTTCCAAAGGCTGTTTCAGAAAGCACAGATGATTTCCTATAATATAATAGGATTTGTGACTATAGGGAAGTGTTCTGATCAGTTGCTCTCAATACCAGGAAATAGGTTTAGGTTTGTACAGATTGCCTGACCTGAAAGTTCAATAGATGCAAGGGGCTAAGTGCTTAGTACGTGGAAGAACTTGAATGAACTGCCTAACTCTGAGTCTCCATTTCCTTTCTTGTTAAATTCCTAATAATAATAGCACCTATGTTGAAGGACGGTTGATAAAGATTAAATGAGGTAAGATAAAGCATTTGGTTTAACACCTAACTGTAGTATTACGACTTATAGAAATATTTATTAGGTAATTCAGATGACCAAAAACCTCCACAAAAACTCAAAAGAAGGACAGGGTTCAGAGAGCGTCCAGGTTGAACACATGGAGATTGGGGAGAACGGAGCACCTGGGAGAGCATGGAAGGTGTGCACCCCTTCCCACACAATTTAGCCTCACATTTCTTCCAGTTGCCTTTTCCTGAGTTGTATCCTTTTATGATGAATTGATAATCTATAAGTAAATGGCTTTCCTGAGGTCTATGAGAGATGCTAGAAAATTAATTGAATGCAAAGAGAGGGTTGTGGGAAACTCTGATTTAGAGCTCGTTGGTCAGAAGTACAGGTAACAACCTAGCCCAGTGACTGGTATCTGAAGCAGGGGTTGGGAGTAGGGGTGGCAGTCCTGTAGGACTGAACCCTTAACCTATGAAATCTGATGCTATCTCCAGGTAGACAGGCATCAGAATGGAATTGGATTGGTATCTGAGAGAATTGCTTGGTGTTGTGTGGGAAGCCCACTGCACAAACACACATGCTGGAATTAGGTGCAGGAACCAGAAGACAAAAAAGAAGTAAGTACATACTGTTTGCTGTTAGGTTTAGTAAATATTCACAGTCCTCATAATTAATCTTGGCTCTAGGCAGAACATAAAAAGATCTTCTAAAAAGAGACAGATACTGCATTTGAAAATACTACTTTGAGATTTGTTTTTCACACCATCTCAGGTAATATTGCATAAATATTTAAATATTAAGAACACAAGTCTAGATTCAGACTGCTTAGCTATCCCTACCTGGCTCTGACATGTATTATTTTCTGACTTGACTTTATGACTCAAACATTCCATGCCTCAGTGTTTGCATCTTTAAAATGAGAAAAGAACTATATCTACCTCATAGGAGAACTAAATAAGCTAAAGAGTTTTAGAAGAGTGTCAGGCACATTGAAAGAACACACACAAAAGTGATATATTGTTATTATTAAGAGTAAGATAGGTATTATTATCATTCTTTTGAAAGCATAGAAGTGTCCTCTCATGGGTTTATTTTATCCAAGAAGATTGAATGGGATATAAGTGAACACATAATTCCCCATCCAATTATGCAGAGATAGTGGCTCATGGAAAGAGATATATGATAATTGGTTTAAGGGGAAAAAATATACAACAAAACCTTAACTGCCCAAATCACAGGACCCTCCTTTCACCCAAATTATTCTGGAGGCCAAATTTTTATCTGAGATTTAAGGCTTTAGCCATCCTTTCAAACTTGTAAATTATCAGAATGCTGCTAACATTGACCCTAAGAATCCAAGTAGGTCTTGCTTTGTTTTATCTGTGATCTAGTTTTTCATGACAGCCTTTAAGCTTTCATTAAAACTGAGGGTCCAAATAAATTGGAGTTACTTTATTAGGTGTCATCTATAAAGAAGTCCCAAAGCCTTTCCTGCCTATTACTACTTGCTCATATGTCTGGGATTTGAGACAAGGCATTAAATGGACTGTGGAAGCACATTAAAAAGTTTTAACCAGGGGTGCTGAGAAGCTCAGTTGGTTAAGTATCTGACTCTTGATTCTGACTCAGGTCATGATCTCATGGTTCATGAGTTTGAGCCCCGCATGGGGCTCTATACTGGCAGCGCAGAGCCTGCCTGGGATTCTTTCTCTCCCTCCCTCTCTCTCTCTGCCCTTTTCCTGCTCTCTCTCTCTCTCTCTCTCTCTCTCTCTCTCAATGAATGAATGAATGAATGAATGAATAAATCATTAAAAAAATTAAAAAGCTTTAACCTGAGTGATGGCCTTTTGCCTAGAGCCACTGAAGCAAGGCCAAATCTGGGGGAAATAGTTCTTCTTTGCTAGTCATTGGCCCTAATCTAAAGATAAGTGTCTGCCCAAGTCCATGTCCCTGAAGCTGTCAGCCACACCTGTGTACTTCTACGACTCTTGTCTGCTTTCATAAAGACATCTCTGTATGGCAAATTTCAAATTCTAAAATGTACTCATTCCACTTGGATGTGTCAGGTAGTTATTTCTTCTTCCTTGCTTGAATCTCTGAAGACAGCCTGGCCCTGCCTATGTCCTCCCCTTTCCCTTCCATGACAGCATCAGGTGACAAAGGTGCACACAAATGTGAACTGAAACACCCAACACAGGGTGAATTCAACACAGTTGAATGCTGTGTTCTCTCAACCTGCTCTACCGCCTAGCAACTGAGGTGGCTCACCCCAAGTTCATTCTCATTTTATGTGCCATACAGAAAAGCAGCCTAAATATATACCCAGTTCTGAATCATATAATCTGTAAACTACAGGAACAGGCGGATCATTTCCATTCGTTTCTTATGTAGCAAAAACCACAATTTGCACCCAAAGCATGTAATTATATTCAAATGCTGAAAGACTGTCTCAGAAAGAGTTGAAATTCATATTTTGGGGTAAAGTCATTCAGGAGTATACATAGTTATATTTTAATATGGGGGGGGTGACAGAAATATTTCAAGAAACATTGAAAAAAAAGGGAGAATGAGAACAGTAGCTCAGAAAATGTAGTTTGCTGGTTTCTAGGAGTTTTATGGTCATATAGCCACTTAATAGCTAGTAAGCAAGAGGTGGGGACTGGGTTGGGGGACATGTCTTTGAACAACTCAGTTGTGCCTTCCAGATGGAAAACAGACAGGTGAGTACACAGGCTATCACCCCCTGCTTTCTGGTGAGTGAGACCTTACCAGGACAGGCAATGTCTCCCTGCACAGGGACCTGAATCTGAGTACTTTCCCACACTGCAGTCTCCTATACAGAGAGAGTCTTAGGAACACTCCAAGAAAGCCTGCCTCTTAGCACAAAGCTGGCACCTATTAGAAAAATTCACATGAAAAATTAATTATTACAGAAGCTCAAGAATGTCCTATGCTGGCAGAATGTATTCTTATAGGACTTAATCTGATTAAAGAGAGATCAGTCTGCAGAAAAAGAGATGGCCCACAAGGTTGCAGTTTGATAAGGGTCTTGAAGCAGTGAGAAGTTGGCCCTTCTGCAGAACAGTGAAAGAAAGATGGTGGGCTTGGAGTCATACTGCCCAATCACAACAGTCTCTGACACTGACTGGATGTCTTCAGCCAAGTCCTCACTTTGCCCATCTAGAATATGAGAGGGTCAGATAATCCTTAAGATCTCTTTTAGCCCTGAGACTCTACAAACCTGTTGGTGCGCTTTTGAGAAATACATGACTTTCCCTGCCCTTTGCCTCTTCTATAAGCAACTACCACTACTACCCTAGTAAACAAAAACCAATCATGTGGCACCTCACTCACTCATTTACTCATTCCCTCAAAAAGCGTGTATCTGTGGGAATGTTTCATCCGTCTGCTCCTTCTAATTAGTATCTCTTTGGGTCAGAATGGGTTCAGGCCGACTGATAAACATTCAAGTACTTATGAACTGGACATTCTTGTATATGCTTTGGAAAGGTGTTCCTACATTAATCAGAATGCCTCATTAACCTGTGCAACCTATTCCTGACAAAAGAGGCTGCTGTGTTTGTTTTCTGTTTCTTGAGATAATGGACTATGTGGTAATGGAGAAAGACCAAGGGCTTTGTGCACAGAACTGAGTTTGAATCCTGGCTCTACTGCCACATTACTTTGGTCGAGGTGCATAAGCTGAGTGTTATTTCTATGCATGAAGTGGTGGTAACCTCATTAATATCAAAGGATTGTGGAGATTAAATGGAATCATATATGCAAAGCACTGGAAGAGTACCTGATACACAGTAGGTGAATGTAATGTGAAGGTATATGATCCAAGCAAGTATCTTAAAACTCTAATAGGAGTAGAAATAAATACCACTTGCTCTTTATAAACTCAGTTACTATTCTGCCCTCTGCTCTGATATGACTAGACACAGCAGAGAATTTTAAACATAACACAGAACTACTTTCTAGTATTGATAAGATGTGTGTAAATGAAAGCTGTGTTCTTCCTGTGTCATCGTGACTCTGTGGCGAAGTTGGACAGTGGGCTTTATAACATCATGGTGTGCCACTCTTGTATGTGATGCTGCTTCTTTCAAAGGAGAAAAGAGAAAAACTGGTGGTGACTTTGGCCTGTGTTATTAGTCCAGAAAACAGACCTATAAAATACTACAGACCTATGGAACCCAGATTAGTGTAGGATTTACAGTGGTATGTTTAAAGACGTATGAACTGCAGAAGCAGTCCTTGTGTCAAGAACCATGTGGAGAGATCATCTCATTCAACCCCCTCATTGTACAAGTGAGGAAGAAATGAAAAAAACAATTTTACCCAACAGCAGTGTTAAGGCACATACACACTATGTGGCATACAGAAAACTACAGGTAAAAGAAATAGGATAGAAGATCAGGATATTCTGTATAGTACCTAAATTTTAAATGATTAATATAATTTAAAAACATAATGTCATATCCAAAGACACAGAGTTTGTCAGGAAGAAAACTAGGAGTGATGTCTATGGCCTGGAGTAAGTTTCTCTCCATTAAGAATTCTGGTTTAAATTTAGGCTCCACAAAGTCAACTCTAAGTGTTCCAGCACCTCCCATGCTCCCACCTCCTCTATACCTTTGAGTCCTGGTGGGTAAAAGCACTAGAAGTGACATTAAAAGAAGTTCTCCATTTCCAGATCTGAAAATAGTAGTCCTAAGAAGACCTGTCTTTTTCCTAGTATAAGCTAGATTAAAAATTCAAGGTTTCAATGGATGCTGAGCATCATATAGGAATGTTTAAATTCAGCAGTTTTTTAGAAACATGATCCAATTCTGTATTTCCAAAATGATCCAAGAATATTTCTTAGGAGCCTCTTCCCTTTTATTTCACCAGATCTCTTAGCTTCTAAACAGTTGGCTATTTGTTATTTTGGGCTAAATTTTGCCTAGCATGGTTTTTTACATGTTATCAAAAAAGCACAAGCTAACCACGCATGCTATTTTCTTTTAGTGCCGTAAACAAGGAAATACATATTAAGGATTTCTTCCCTTGGAGGCAAAAAGTGTTGCTGCAGATAAGAAAATAAGGGGAATCAGTAGATGCATGTTCTTTAACCTCAAACTACTAACCAGTAGACATTCAACATTGAAGCTTCACTTTGTACCAAAATTGAAAGAACATTACCATTAAAGTATTTCTCATAGACTATTTAACCTGTGTATGGTAGTTGTAAGGTACAAGTTATTTAATGTCCCACACAATTCTGTGACATCTGTGTCCTATTATTATTGCTATTCTCAGTTTGGAGATGAAGAAACTGACCCAGAGTCATGTCTCATGACTTATCCAAGATCAAAAAGTTCCTAAGTGACAGAAAAAAGACCGAGAACCACTTCTTCCAATCCTAAATCTTGCGGTTGACTGTTCCCAAGCCCACCTACCAACACACTGCCTACCAGAACTCCTTTATCATCACCTGTCCTCCACATGAGCATACATTCTCAAAGTCATTTTTCAAAGTATCAGAATACAGAATACAAAAACAAAACCAAACAACAACAAAAAAACAAAACACTCAATAAACTCCTTTCTTTCCCAGCAAAGAGTTGAATATCTTGCGTGGGATTTATACCAGCAAGGTGCTTTATAGTTATAAGACATTTTCTTACCCAAGGCTCATGATATGTCATGATGTGGACAGTGGACAGATTACTTCATATGTGTGTGTGTTTGTGTGTGTGTGTGTATAATTTATTCATAAAGTACATATTTTTCAGCAGCAAAAAAAAGTGGGCATATAATTTGCACTGATTTCACCTGTTTTTTTCTTTTTTCTTTTTTTTTCCAATGGAGGATGAGATGTGAAGGGAGTTGGTGGTGTACATCTCAGGAAAGGAAAAGAGTGAGCAACGGCAGTTCATAAAGGAAGTCACTAGGCAGGCAGGGAGGTCTGGCCCGGAATGGCAGCAGGTCTAAATCGAGAGAGTCCTGGAGTGTGGACACGAGTCTGTCTGCAGAGCACGTGGCTGTAGTCAAATAACACTAGTCTACATGCACATCAAGGCATAGACTGGGTCACACAAAATAAACTGAGAGGAAAGTAAACACAAGTTTTAACCAAACCTACTGGTATTGCTTTCTCCAAATAAACAGAATTTTTCCTCTTGAGGCACCACCTTATCAGTTTGTAAACTGTTACCAATGTCATGGAAGGTTTTATTTTTCCATCGTCAAAGTTTGAGTTCAGCAGATATTGACTGAATGGTACATTTTTACTTCTTTCCCAATGACTGGGTCCTAAAAGACGAGGAGTGTTAGGGGATGAATTGTGTCCTCCCCAAATTCATATGTTGAAGCCCTAGACCCCAGTACTTTAGAATGTGACTGCATTTACAGATAGTACCTTTAAAAAGGTAATTAAATTAAAATGAGACATGTGGGAGAGACTTAATCCAGTCAGGCCAGTGTCCTTACAAGAAGAGGATATTAGGACACACAAGGAAACACTGGGGGTGCATGAACACAGAATAAAGACCATGTGATGACACAATGAGAAGGTAGCCATTTACTAGCTAAGAAGAGAGGCCTCAGAAGAAACAAAATCTGCCAACACCATGACCTTGGACTTCTAGCTTCCAGAGCTGTGCGAAAATACATTTCTGTTGTTTAAGCTACTTAGTCTGTGATTTCTTCTTTAATGGCAGCCCTAACAAACTAATACAGGGAGGGAAGTATGGATAAGTGCAAGGTTTACCTTCAGAGATCTGCCTCCCTTTCAGATCACTCAGGGTCCTAGCAAGCAAGCCTTCAGAGATCTGCAAAACTTATTCACTAAAATGTAAAATGGAGTATGTTACCTCTTCTAGATTCAAAATCAGATAACAAAAGAATCAAGTTCTTACTGTGGAATTCCAGCCATCACCCAGTCTGGTGAAGGTTTTTGTTTCTTTCTTTGTTTCCTGAAGGCAACTGTTCCAATGATCTCAGCCCCTTTCCTTTGAGATGCAGCCCTCATCTCTACCCTACTCAATGATCTGCATTGCAAGTCCTGAAGAAATTTACAGTAGGGTATTATAATCTTCCTTTGGTGATCTTTCAAGAACAAGTGAATCTCCAGACCTACCACTTGCCAGCAAATTTTAGAGAAGAAAGATAATGCATCTAGAGGAGAGAGAGGAGAAGCCAATTTAATTAATTCATCACCAAGGCCAAAGACATATAAATCTTACAATTTTATCTGTCAACCAACACTATGAATTATTCAGTAAACTGAATCCCAAGAAAGAAGGGAGAGAGAATGTGGTTAGGAAGCAGCTGGCTGAGGAGAAGAAAGTGCTCAACAGATCAGAGTAATACAAGCCTCATGGCTGGAAAAACTTAAGAGATAGTTCTTTGTGACAACGAGTGAGGAGCACAGTTTCTTACAAGAAGGACTCCCAGCACACGTACCACTAGGGAAACCACCACCACTTCCGCCAAGATGATTCAAATAGGATTTTATTGTCTCCCCTACACACACACACACACACACACACACACACACACACACACACACAACCACACACACACCCCTGATTTCTGAGCAAGAGACTTTCCTCTAAATTGAGTTCTATGTTTTCAACTTGTTCCTCCAAATGCCCAGAGTCAGGAAGATCTGCTATTTTACAGAGGGTAAAATGTAAGTCATATTCTAAATCTAGATTCACAGAAAAGTCAATTTTCTTTTCTTTTTTTTTTTTTTTAAAGTTTATCTATTTATTTTGTGAGAGAGGGAGAGAGCACGAGTGGGGCAGGGGCAAAGAGAGAGGGAGAGAGAAAGAATCCCAAGCAGGTTCCATGCTGTCAGCATGGAGCCCAAAGCAGGGCTCGAACTCACAAACCATGAGATCATTATCTGAGGTGAAACCAAGAGCCAGGCACCTAACTGACTGAGCCACCCAGCCGCCCCAGAAGTTGGTTTTCTAAACTATTAGGTATTAAGGCATTTTTTAGGCAGATGCTCACTGGAGTTCTTAAAGGTGGGAGAGGGGAAAAAATGTACAAACCTCCTTTATAAGACTGAAGGCTGGTAAAAAATATATTTTAGTATTTATATTTCCATACCAATAAACTATCCAAGAGCTTTGATAAGCATGATACTTAAGTATGTGCATAAAGTTAAGGATGAAAAATACTTGTAGGAATATTCTGAATGACAGAAGAATGTACTTCTATATTTTATAAAGAATAGAAGAATTTACTTCTATATTTTATAAAGAATATAGAATACTTAAATTTCATATTAATTAATTTGGTTTGGTACCTGGATCCTCACCCCAACCCTCATATTTTTTTCCATTATAGAAGCACTTATCTCTCATAGATGATCAAAATACTTCTAAAATTATCCCTAGCTGAACACAACGTTTTATTTACATTTCCAGCCTTAGCAAGGCACACACAACCTGACATATAGTAAATACTCAATAAATTAACTGAATGACTACTAGTAGGTAAAAGCATGAAAGAAAGTGGGAAGCCTGAATGAGAGAAGGGACCAAACAATGGGAAAAAATGTACTAGATGCCACTTAAGAGAGTTAATTTTCTCCTGAGACACAGTCCTAACCTGAGAGTATTTTGGGTGCCTAAGGTAGGTGTGGTCTTAGTCTCCTGAACTGATAAAGGAGCTCAGGCTTCTGTAGGCTGCCCTGGGATAAAGACTTCAGGCAAATCTATATATAATCGATTCTCTAAAGACAAGAACCAAGTATGGATAAAAGGACAGTTGTTGGGAAGGTTTCTGTTTCCTCATTTGTTTTAGTGTAAACATCACTACAGGGCAAGGCAGTTTGGACAGAATGGTGACCATAACTGATTAACAGGACAACTTCTGAAGGCTTCCGGCTTCTTAGGAAATGGGGAAGGGGGAAAAAAGTAAAACAAACAAAAATCTCCAAGTTCAAGAAAGTTCTTGGACTCAAGCCTCTAGTTTTCATTTTATACCAGAATGAAGGGCATTTATTCCTTCACAAACAATACAGACTGCTGCTTTTAGCTCTGGAATGAGGTTGGCAGAAAACTATTAGTAACAACATTAGTCTCATGGTGCTGTGCCTCCTACAGCCTCCGTCCAAAAGATTTTTTAAAACAATTGCTCTTAGTGAAGCCTTTGTCTTGGACTAGGAGGAAGCAAGTGTTCTCCAAGTAAAAATGAGAGGTGCATTAGCAAAGCACCTTGGGGTCTCCTGGTCTTCTCAGGACACAGAAGGTCGCAGCTTGGATGTGGGATTGGAGTCAGAGGATGGGTCATCTTGTTGATTGCTGCTTCTCAGGTTTTCAAGCTCAAAAACATTAATTAAATATGCAAGGAGTCTACTTAATATAGATGCATTCACTCTCCAAGCCCCAAATCAATGAGATGGGACTTCAGAACTGAAAGAGGATACTCAAGAGTTGAATTCATGAGCTTTCTTATCTTAGCCATGCCAGACCTTGGGGTTCACTGCATTCTAGGGCTCTGGTGGGTGAGGGCCTTTTCTGGGGTCTCTGGTCATTTACCTACTTCACACTCCATTTCCATCACACTGACTCTTATCAGATACGGGTTAATGAGAAACCAGACTTGGAAGGAGTCAAAAAGATTCAGAAGTTACTAAACAACTGATCCTTGAACAAAGTAAACAGAAAAGAACTGTGTTTAATCTGTGTCAGGCTCAACCCCTGTAGCCCTTTTAGCTGAAAGAGAGAGAGAAAGAGAAACAGAGACTGACAGACTTAGAAACCTCCAGAAGTATGGCTCTGCAAGTACCATCACTTAACTAGCAGCTGCTTTTAACTGTTTACATCCTGAACAGAAAACACCAAGACTCTGCCAGCTTATAACCTCTAACTAATGCATAATATCCATCTCCCTGCTGATCATTTACACTAATTAGCAAAATTTAGCTAATTATTGTGAGCCTTTCCATGTTTAATTATGGCTATTAGTAATCATCTGTCTGACTTCCTCCATCTCCCACTCCCCTGCTTTTCTTTCCTACTCTTTACAAGCCCACCCCCACTCACGGTCCTTCCCCCCCCCTTAGGAGCTAACAGTTTCCATTTCAATGAAATTGCTTTTGCTTTTCTGGTGGTTGTAGTTCTTCCCTCTCCTTTTTTTTTTTTTTTTTTAAAGAAAACCTACCCCAGACCTAGCAGGAGTCACAGAGAAAACGGCAACCAGATCAGAATCAAGCATTCTTCCTACCACCCATCTCCACCAACCTTACAAGCTCTGAGCTGCTTGACAACTCCATCAAATAAAATTTAAAGAGAGAGCCAGAAAGAGCCAGAGTACGTGCTGGCATTTTCTCAATGTGCTTCCACTTAACACTATAGACAGTACAGAGGAGCAGCCCACGGCTAGGAGGCAGTGGGAAGAACTGACATTCCGAATGGGGTCTGCGTGCTGTAGGTCTTCAAAATACAAGCTAGGGCAGGGGACCTCTAGTGTGCTTCATTCGTGCAGCTCCCTGGAGGGCTGCTCCTGCTGCTGGGCTCTGTGATTCCTACTCTCCTCACCACTGGAGTAGACTGCATAGTAAACAAATATTGAAGATCCCTTCTTTAGAACAGTTTACTATGGCAAGCTCCCACCTTGGTGGCAGACACTGCCCTTTACAGGCTGCCTGCTCAGAGCTGAATATATTTTTAAGAGCCATAGATCTCTTCCTTCAATAGCTAGGCAAGGAGGGCTATAAAACATCTCATACCTGTGCTGTGTGAACAAGCCCACCAGTGCTGCCTTTAATTGAAATAACATTTGTATAAATGGTGGAATCAAAGTTACTAAAATTTACACTTGGGTAAATTATAAATGGACTTTGTCTTACCCATTTTATCACTTCCTATCCAGTAGGTAGAAATATTAGATGTGTAGTTTTTGAGATAGCTGCTCTTCCCATCAGATATGTGGACAAACATAAAGCTGCCCAAATGAACGATAATGGCTACTGGTTATTAATTACATTTTCTGCCTTCTTACACTCAGCTACTCTCCTCCCTGAGGCCACTTTACGGCAGTTCCATCAACTTCAGGCTGAGGACCAAAGGATCCCTGCTGTCTACTTCCCATGACTAGCTCCAACACAAGATCAGAGAGAAGAAGGGTGAAAGCAAGGTGAATGAATGGATATTCTCAAAGTACAAAACCTGAGACTTATTTGATAAGTTGCTTGCCATCATGGGGAAGGGGGATGAAGGAAGTAGAAGGTTCCAAAGGGGAAAATGTAGTGTTTGTGAAGCTATGAATAAGCAAGCTAAGGAGAGGAGAACCCATCAGAGAAACTGGGGGGGGGGGGGGCGCTAGGGCAGAAAATACTAGCCTTTAAAGGGAAATTGAACATTTTCTTTTCTCATGCACATGCAATGCTTTTAGCATTTTAAATTCAAATTTTTATTATCTTCCCACCCTTGACATTACCTGAAAGGCGAGTGGGTTAAGGAATCGCTATGCCCCATTAAAAGGATAAAGAGGAGAGAGACCCACCGTGCCCTCCTCGAAGGGAAACAGGGGAGCGATAGATAGAAATAGGCACTGAGTGATGCTTGCTGCCATGGAAATGGTGCTCGTGCTGAGAGTGAGACCCCGGCGAGGAAGAGGAGGAGGAGGAGGAGGAAGAAGCTACATTAGAGGAACTCCACACAGAGCTGACGATACATCCCCAGAAGAGGGACCAGATTCCAAGCGTCCAAGCCGGCCGGCGAGGAGGGCTGCGTCTCGCGTGGATTCTCAGGTGCATGGTCAACGCACTGGACCACTACAGATGGGCAGTTTGAATTCCGGCCAGTGAGGAATAATGAAGTTCATGATGCCCAGGGGCCCATCATAGCAGCAGGAATACTTGCCAGTATTTTGGAAAGAGGGAGGGAATAAGCACTTTCAAGACAGATGATGAATCAGTTAAGGTTGGGGGGGTGGGGGGAGAGATAGAAGGCAAAAAAGCTTCTCTTTCCCAAGGCTGAAATTTAGAAAGCCGAAGTCCACCCAGGTATAGCAACCCTCCTAGGGAGCCCCGGAATGCCACACATGTCAGGGGAGGCCCGGCGCGGCTTCCTCCTTATCTCCAGGCGACTCAACTGCACACTCCAGGAAGCCACACAGAGGAAAGGTGGAAACGAAGCAAGAAAGGGAGGCAGCAAAAGACCCAAGAAGGTTCAGGTTAGTTTATCCCAACATCCAGGCAGTTTGAACATTTTTTTTTTCTTTTTCCACTTCCATGCGATGCAATGCAGAACTGCCAGGCAAAAGGAGGCTGCAGGTGGGAGAGTTTTTCGCGTGTTCCCGAAGTCTCGATGGAAGGGCGCGGAGGCTGTTAACCCTGCGCGTTCTGGAAGAGCGCCACGGAGCAACCGCCTGCGTCCTGGGTTTCCCAACTGGATGTAAAGCAGTGGCAGCAGAAGCAGCAGCAGCCGGAGGAAGAGAACTAGAAGGACCGGAGGGAACGAGGCAAGGAGGGGGAAGCCAGTGCGGAGAAACCACCCAAACCAACGTGGCCCTGGGCGGAGAGAGGTGGGTGGGCGAGCGCGGAGAACGTAGGAGGAGGTGCCCGGCAGGCGGCAGAGGTGGCCGGGAGGCGGGCGGGCGCCTGCAAAGTGCGCGGAACTGGGAGGCACAGGTGAAGTGAAGCGAGGAGTTGGGGAGCCAAATTCACAAATGGGCAAGTCATATGCAAATAGCGCACTCCCGAGAGCAAATCAGTGCAGCCCGAGCGCTCTGCCGAGGGACTGGCTGGCTCGGGAGGGAGGAGGGGCCCGAGCGACCCGGAATCCCGGCCCTCCCCATTCAACTACACGCTCCTTCGTCTACACCCGCTCCAGCCTCCCGCGCACACCGGCGCCCTCCCCGAGCTCCGCTTCCTCCCTTAAGAGTGAGCGTGTGTGAGCGCGTGGATAAGTGAGACCGACAGACCGACAGATGGACGCTGCTCCTTTTTTTACCACCCTTTCCTTTTTCTCTCCCAGGCGCATTAAGCCAAATTCGGATGATTAAGGCACCTTTTACAATTTGGGAAGAAAAATGCAGGCGGTGGCTAAGGCTGAAGTAGCCCCAGATAGAAATAAAAATAAACCCCTTGAGTCAGCAGGAGCGCTGGAGCGCCTGCACACTGTCGTGCCGCCCGCACGCTCCCCCTGGCCTGACGATCAGCACAGCGCGGCCACTCTCCCAGGACCCCACCCAGAGGGGGAAAGGCGGGAACCCGCGTCCTGACTCTATACGGTGAACGGAAGAGGTGGCCTGGGGACCCCGGAGGGTGAGGGGCTTGGCCGCTGGAGGCCCTTGGAGAAGGTAGCTTCCACCCCCCTAGTGGACAGGACACTCTTGGAAATTCAGGACCCAGAGGTTAGTGCCCACGCCCGCTGTCCTGGGCAAAGAACTTCAGAAGGGGTGAGGGCTGCTTCTGCCGGAGGAAGGCAGTGGCTGACCTGTTCCTGACTGGCCTCAGTGCCACTGGCCCAGGTGGGTGAAGCCTCCGGGCCTCCGGGGCGCCGGGCACCAGAGAGCGTGGCTTTTACATCCAGGCTGAACCTGCAGGGGAGAGCGGGAGTGACAGGAAGAGGCTTGGCGCGCCTGTCCTGGCCATCTGTGCCTCTAGGAGGGAGCTGACCCAGGGCTCTGCCAGGGAACAGTGACATTCTGAAGGATGCAGCCTCCACCCCCGCCTCTCCATTCCCCCGCGCCCAGCATGATGAGTGCTGGAGGCATAAACCCAAAGGGCAGCACTCCTAAGCCTGGGGGAAGGGGAGGGAGGAGGGAGGTGTCTTGCTAGCTTTTATTTCTTCCTTCCTACTCACCTTGGTTAAAAGGCTTCGAGAGGAAGCAGAGGGAATAATACTTGATGGTTAAATCATATGTATACTATACACCTGCTGATTAAATCACGTATCTATATATCACAGATAATCATATATATGTTAAAGTATATATATGTGTGTGTGTGTATCTGTATATATTTCAGATGTCTATATATGGATATATCTATATGTCTCTTGATAGATAGATGATAGATTGATAGATAGATAGATAGATAGATAGATACAGTATTTAGGTGGCATTTGCTTTTTTAAAAGGATCTTATAGCCCCTATTATACTCCTGATCTCAATGAGCATTTCAAACTCCCTGAGGAAAAAGAATAGGGATTAAGGCAGTCCTATTCATCCTTCGGACACCCCAAGGAGATGTTGAGAAGTTAGCATTGTATGCATTTCTAACAGATAAACATAACAAATTCACGGATGCTTTAGCTTCCAGGTCAAATATCAAGTCCATTTTAGAATGTATGTTGGTGATTGGTATTCTGGTTCTGAAATCAGTGTTCTAAAGGTCCATGTTGTCCCCTGGTAAATGGTGCACAGTCATCCCAGCTGCTTGGGCTCTCAGCTGTAAGGCTGATCTGGGACCCACAAACCTTGTCAAAGGAGGTGGCCATCTTTCAAGGTTTTTCATGCCCTTGGGTGATGATGGCCCACAAACATGTCCTAACTAGCAACATGTAGCTAGGAACACCACAGCAAGTAAGAGGGGTAGTTTATGGAGACTCAATTTAAACCTCAGTTTCCTCCTCCGTAAAATGTAGATAATGCCTTCTCTCAAGAGGTTCTTGGGAATTTTAAATGGGATAATGCATACACAACATCCGGCAATAGCATTTGACAGGAGTCGCAGCGCTCTGTTCAGTAGAAAAAGTAGCTGAAATTCCGAGACAGTTAAGCATGATGTGGTTAGGGCCTTATGCTATTACTAGGAAAGTTAGAAAAAAAGAAAACTAACAAAAATACCTTCCTACCCTAAGCACCTTCCTTAGAGTAGATGATAATTCCCTTTCAATCCAACTGGTCATTAATTTGGTCCCCCAGATGGATTCTCACTGTACTCTGGATTTATTCACCTCTGCCATGGCCTTCAGTGGACCCAGATGACCTGGCCTAGTTCTCCAGCTCCACCTTCTGCCAGGTGACCCCTCACTCGCAGCTCTCCAGTCTCCCAGACCCTCCTTCTGTTCTTTGTGCCAAATTCTTTCCCAACCTGAAACCTTCATATTTGTTGCCCCTCTTGTAAGGAAGCCTTTTTCCCAAGATTTTTCCATGATTGGCTCATTTCATGTCACCTCCCAGAGAACCTCTCTGGCCCTCGTCTAAAGTTAGCCACCACCACCCCTGAGAGGCACTTTATCCCCTGACCTTGTTCTGTTTCCTTCACAGTACTATCCACTTTCTGAAATAATTTTATCTGTATTGTGTGCGCGCGCGCGCGCGCGCGTGTGTGTGTGTGTGTGTGTGTGTGTGTGTATTCTAGCTCCTTAAGAAAGATTAAGTTCATTAAAAGGTGAGCTTTTGTCTTGTTTTCTCTATGTCCTTGGGGTGTGGAAGAGTAGGTAGCTCATAGTAGGAACTCAGTAAATATTTGCTGGGTGAATGAATCCCATGAATCAACTGCCACTCTCCCATTCACACGTTCTGTTTCACTGATGCAGTATCTGGCTTGGGTGCCATTGGTCCCCAGAGACATATATTTTCAGAGTTGACAAGCTGACCACCTATCCACTTAATGTTTTTCGACTTTTCTAAATTGGCACTGAGTGTTGGAGATTCTGTGTCTGACTTTCTTCTGAGGAAGCATGGGAGTCTTAGATGGACCTTTCAATTAGCTCTCTGCTAGGAAACAAAGTGAAAATAAATCCTTAATGCAGTACAAAATCTGGAAATGCTGCTGGTATGTCACAGCTGGAACTATTCATTTTACTTGTCATACTTATAATTTATTTATTTACTTTTTGCAAAATGTCAAAAGAAGTAGCTGTGGATTCTGGTAATGCCGATTCCATTTGGAGACCCAGTTGAATACTGAGAAGACTTAACTGAGGATAAAATCAAGACTGGTTTATTTTCCTTCTTCTACTCCAAAGAGATAACCCAATTATCCTGACAAAGTTCATGTCCTTCTCTAATTTAACACACTGTTGATTTTTTTTCATGTTTTCTATCCCTCTCTTTGTCTAGTCTACACATTTCTACTGAGACTTCCCTTCTAATGCTCATGCTTCTCAAGGCTTGCTAGAGTTTACATTAGCTTGATCTATTAAATATGTAGTTTTCTTTTTTAGATTTTTAGCTCCAGTGATACATTCTAAACACTGCCAGAGTTCCAGCTGAAGGATTTATCACCACCTGTACTACCATCGAAAGCTCCCCTCTCTCCTGAATTGTCTTCTCTAGCAGGCTCCTTACATGCAGATATACAATGAAGATCAGTACACTTACACAAAAGAAAGGGATTTATAAATGTTATGCTCACCATTGATTTAAAGTTGCAAAGTACAAATGATTTCATAGGAACAAGCATACTTTGGACAACCCCCCACAGAATCCTAAACAGACTTTGGGGAACCTTACATTTCTGAGTGGAATGCAGCTCTTTCAAAAATTAACAAAAGTAAACAAAACAAAACAAACAAACAACAACAACAAAAACAGCCTTAGCTGGATCCGCTTGATTAATAGCTGGGTTTCCCTATTACTCCAGACTTCAGAATTTGCAACTATAGACTTCCTCTCCTTGTTCCAATCTCCCTGCTCCTTTTCACTTCCAGGACACTCCCAGAACAAGGTGTGCCAAGCCTTACCCAGCTCTTCATCTTGCTTTGGCCTGTACCTCAGCTATAAAATAGTCTGGGGAATCTTTGGCTTCTAAAATAAGCCTCGTGATAGTACTTCATCATGCCAGGTGCCAAGAACCTAATGTGAAGTTGCCCTGCTGGTCTCACAATACGTTTTGTCTCTGCACATGTCTCTTCTCACTTGTATAGACTCTGACTTTCCACTTCACTGCCAGCAGGAGACACCTGTCAAGTTGTTTGTCGTGGGCATATCTTATATGACTCTACAGACACAGAGAGTTACCAGAGCAGTCTGTTTGTGCATGAGCCTGAAACTCTTAGGGAGGGCCCTCTTGTCCCAAATATGAAGAATAGAATTCCTTAAGTTCTCTCTCTACACAAAAGGTGAGTTTAGGAGGAGGGGAAAAAAACAAAAACAAAAACAACTAAACTCTCATAATGTGAAATGAAATAAAAGTCCTGAAAAAATACAGGTGGCTGTTAACATGCCTATAAATATATCCAAGGGTTCCAGTGACAACCGTAAAACAGTATAAGTCTGCTTTATTATGTCAGTAGATTTATTTATAGCCATATAATTCATCCCTCTGCTCATTTATTTGAGAAAGTGATCCTGCAAAAATGCAGATTTTGATTATATTTCCCATTTACGGGTATAAAATAGCAGCTTTATTCTTCTAAGCATCACTTGTATATGTATTTGATTTAAAAATACATTTTAAAATTATGCATCCTTGCATAATTTTATAGTTTAGAGAATGTATTTATTACTTCTCTTCCTTTTAACTTAGCCTCTTTGTAAACATCCACACTTATTCTCTTGTCCTCCTTGTGGCTGAAATGGGGATATCAGGAGTTTAGACATTAAAAATTTTTTCTCTAGGAAATTTTCCAAATTTCTTGAGTTTGGTCAATACTGCTGGGATATCTACTTCATTAGAATTTCACACATTTCTTCAAGGAGAAGAAAAATAGGAAATGCTCCTGTGTAGCATCTCCCTTCAAAGTCCAAGTGAAATTATTTCATCATGGAAGCAAATTTTCCTTTTATTCCAGGACAGAATTCAATTAGTTGCTCATAGAGATTTGGGGCATTTAAAACCTTATTAGTCTTCACTAAGCTTACAGTGGATATCAGAGATATAAATTTCATATCCTCAGCATCATGTAAATCTTTATCCAGTGTTAAGGACTCAAACAAAATGAATTATTTGTATACAATAACAGAATTAGTAAGATAATTTGTATGTTTATACGATAACTGCCAAGTTAAAGATTTACAGGGCATGCTGAGAGTGCACACAGCTTTAGATTTGGGCCCCTGGTGCTCAAGACTTCCTAGGTTCAAATCCTGATTCTGCTTTTTAGCTGCTGTGAAAATGTTGACAGGATCTTTACCCTCTTTGTATCTCAGCTTTTCCATCTGTACAATAGGAATAATCATACTATCTATTTAAAATGATTGCTGTGAGAATTCAGAAATATATGTGAAATGTGTATAAACAGTGCCTGGCACATAAATCAATAATCAATAAATGTGAACAAAATTATCTCTTTCTCCAAATGACTCCTTGAAAATTATCCCTGCAGATAGTTTTCTTCCTGATGCAAATCTCAGGAAGACTGGATAAACAAAAAGGCTCCCGTATAATTCCAAAATGTCGCAAGTCCCTCCTGTGTGTTGCCTGACTCATTGGATTCTCTTTGCCTATATTTCACAGAATGAAGAGCAGCTTAATCATGTCTTTTCTCACAAATATCCTTCAAGCCAACTCCGAAATAATAAAGCTCACCAGGGTCTCAGAGCCAGATAGTATGAGCTACTGACACCCAGCATTGTTGTAAAAGGAATAATTTTCTAGAATAGGGTGGAATGCATACAATCTCAGTCTGCTTGGGGGTCTTGAAGGTCTCTCTGGTTACTTCTCTCTCCCATTTCTTTTCCTACTTTTTTCCTCTCTAATAAATAGTACATTTTAATTATTTAGCCTCCCTCCCCCCCAAAAAAGACATCCCCTCTAAATCTTATAATAATTTCCATTGGACTTATTTGGTACTCTTATTCAGTAAATGTTTTCTTTCAAATTACTGTGAATGTATCTCTGAACTAGGTTCTACTCACTATAGAAGGAAACAATTATATGGTGCATCAATCCATCTATTTCACAAACATTAAATTTATGCTAAGTATGTATGGGTTAGGCATCAGGTAAAGTCCTGGGGACTCAGAGAAGATTTAAGGCCCTAAGAAGTGTATAACTTAGCAGAAATATTTTATATGTATATTTATATAAAATCATAAACTCTATTCATATATACAGCCTCCCAAATACAATGTGATTTATGCTAGAATAAAGCTGCAAATGAAATATACAAAAGAATGGAGAATTGAATTAATCCAATGTAGGGAGAGGAGGTACTATCAGAACGATCAGGAGGGATTCATACACAAGATGACATGTGAACTGAGTGTCAAAGGACTAGAGTTCAAATCCTGATTTACTACTTACTGGATGTGCGACCTTGGGCAAGTTCCTTTATACTCAATAAGTATCTTCTCTTAATAGTATAATTATGAATCTCTACCTCACAGGATTGTTTTGAGGGTTAAACAAGTAGATATATTTGAAAAGAATATTGCAAATATTCAGGTTCATTATTATTATGAACCCGGCCCTCAATAATTTCATATAGGTAAAGAAACAGGAATGTAAATTAAGGAGATTATCAATATGAGGTGGAATCATCCATGGAGGGCTTCCTATAGGAGTCAAACCCTAAGCTTAGCTTTCAGTTGTCACTTACATTGGTAAAGCCTAAGAATCTCAGAAAGGTGTCAACTTTTCTTTTGAGTCAAAAAACAAACAAAACAAAACAAAACAAAACAGGTGCTTCATGGGATAAGGAAAGGCAACTAAAGTAAAGGGGAAGAAAGGAAGATAAATGGAAAGTGAGGGAAGGAAAACAAGGAAAAAGCAAAAGAAGGGAATGGGAGGGGAAACTCACATGTTGGAAGCTACATGCTTTATCTCTAATGACAGGCTAGCCATATTCAGAGGTGTTGAATAAACACCATATAAATAAAAAGTTAAGTTGTAGCATAGCCAGTTTTCCTTTGTTCAATTTCTTCCATGAAATCACTTTTCAGATGCTAAAATACCCATTGGATCTGATTCGTAAGATGGCAGTTCATTCTGGGAACATCATAGTTCAAGCATTCATCGCATTCAAGTGTCTACCTCACTCACAATTTGAAGAAGGGCACGTCTTCTAAGATGGGGGGACAGAGATCTAAAATAATTGACCACTTTCCCCTTGACACTATGTAGTCTTAAATTAGAGAAATCTTGGAGGGGAATGAGATGCATGTTCTCTGAACAGAAGGTACAGATTATTATCTAAGCAGCTCCAACAATGTTTACCAGGTGGGTAATAAGGGCATTTCTTAGTGGTATTGAGAGTTTAGCACTTTCCAAAACTGATGTTGAGGTCAGGAGGATACTGTGATGCAAGTTTATGCTATAGTAGGAGGAACAGACTATTCTTGAAATAGATAAAACAATATTAAGGTAACAATATATCGGCATTGATGATACCTAGGTCTTCAAGTTCTACCGTTTCCAAATCTGGATAGGCAGTATTAGTTGTTCTTTCCTGTCTTCTGTTAACATTTGTCACATTCTTTTATAATCAGTTAGGTTTATATTTGGGTGCCTTACACGATTTAGAGAGGAATCATGCAGGGAGCAGGGTCCTGGTCCTAGGCTCAGACAACTTAATTTATAGAGGAAGACATCTTATATTCAAGTCTCTGATCCATTCTTTACTAGATGTGTGACCTTAGGCAAGTTACCTAACCTTTGAAAACCTATTTTCTCATCAGTAAAAGGGAGATCACAACACTTCCTATCTCAAACCTGGCACAATACCAGGCTAATAAGAGACCTTCAATGAATGAGTGTGAAACTGTATTGAGACACCTTTAATTACTGTAGGTGAGAACATTTCTTCTGTATATAAAACGAAACAAAACACTCTGAAATATACAAGCATGTCATAATAAGGAAGAGACTTTCAACATGTGGAGCCATTACAAAATCAGAAGAGATGCCTCATGAGGCAGTGGGCTCTCCATCACAGGAAATGTTCAAACAGCAGAAGTCTTTTAGGGACACTGAGGTTGCTGTTTTTCAGTTAAGAGAGAGGATAGAGTCATAACCTCTAAGTTTCTATTCAAATTTATATCTGACACTGATTAGATTTTCTTTATAATTTTTCTTTGCCCTTTACTTCAGTATTTACTTGAATGTGATCTCTTGGCCTTATTTTGAGGCTCCGACATAATTCCTGAGTACTGCAAAAATCGTAACACACACCTGTTTATTAAACCTCATACACGATGGTGAGAAATCTTAAACTTCTGTAAAATGAAGCCAGAATTATTTCATTAGAACTTCATTTTCATTTTTGTATGCAGTACAAGTTGTCTATGGACACATTAACAATTTTACGTTTCTATTTTAAATACCAAAGATCATTGTTGTTGTTTTTCCCCAGTAGCAACACCTACATAGCTGCTGTTTCTGTGATATGAGAGGTCATTTTTCATTGGTGAAGAAATCATTGCTATGGGGAGAGTACACTGACTTGCTTGCCCTTTTGTCTTTTTACCACCCAGCAGGGAATCCTGGTAGACTGAACACAAATAAAACCAAACCCCCTTTAATAAAGACATGTATCTTAAAAATCCTGGGACAAAAAGTAGAAGAACTTGGCCAAGACAGGGCCATTTCTCTTCAGTAGTTGGTATGGACAAGAAAAAGAGAGTTAGGTACTCAGAAGAAACCTAAGAAAATTATAGAAACTAAGATACAGAGACATAGAATGACTTGTACAATATAACACAGCATTTCAAAGTCAGCATAAACTGGCAAATTCCTCTAGAATAAAACTCTAGAGTCAGGAATGCTTGGCTCTTCTACCAACATCAATATAAACTAAGATTATAAAAATAAAATAATCTAGTAAGAAGATAACCCACTATGAGAGAATTAATAGATAACAATGAGAGAATAGGAACCTAATAATGTGCGATAACAGCGCAATTAAAATTATGTAAAATAAATATAATTGAAATGATTAATAAAGAAATTGTAGACATCACAGAGGCAAAAAAGGTACTGTGGTAAATGACAAACATAAGAACAAAATCTTGTGAAAATGCAACACAATATTTTTTTTAGTCAGTGGCTTTATTATGTAAATGCAGCTGAAGAGAGAACTAATGAACTGGAAGACAAGACTGAGGAAACTTCCTAAAATACAGCACAGAGATGAAAAGAGTTTTAGAAAATATAAAAGAAAGAAAAAAGAAAAGTAGCCACACCTTGGTTCATTATAGTGAAATCAAAGAACACACAACTAAGATAAAAATCTTAAAATCAACATATTACTTTTATGCAGAGCCTCCAAGAGAATGACTATAATAGCTCTTTGTTGAAAAAAATATGCCTGTCAATCTACATTTATGTCCTTAATTATCTATGTATACAATAAAATATTACAGGGGTACTTTTAGAAAGAGACCTGTGATCAAATTCTTTAATTTTCTTCTTTTTTACTAAAAAAATGTTCATCAGAAGTTATTCAACATATGTCAAAATGTATACTCTACAATGAAATAAAGCAAATGGCATATAAATGATTACCTTGGAATGTTGTGCTATTTGATAATGTATACATCCCTTGTGCTCTCCTGTACAATACTTAAAGCAAAAAAAAATCTATGTTTTTACATAAACAACTTGCAATTATATACATTAGAAATGAATGATACTTAAAACTCTGCATTAGATATTGATACTTATTACATGGTGCTTGGGCAATTTACACTTTAGAGATTAAAAACAGTTATGTTCACTATCTGAAAATGGGAAAGGCCACCCACAGTTACATTAAATTAGTGAACAATCCACAATACATTCCATACTTAGATAACTTATACCTATTCATAATATTATTCTTATTAAATATTAATAAACGGGTTTACAGCCTGTGTTCCTGTCACAAACAAAAGCCACGCTCTTTATCTCAGAAGTTTCTTCCTTCCCTTTGTAGGTCAGAGTGAGTCCCCAGAACATTTATACCATTATTGTAATTATTTTATGAAGAGGGAAGATGTTCATTTCCTGTGACTACCAGTCTCTAGTCCAAAACTCAAGATCCTAACAAAATCAATTAGAAGTTTTTTAAAAGTACTGCTCAACCTGGAAACTAAATGCCAAGAAAATGCATCTGATGCTCCTTTTGGTACTATATGAGTAAAAATCCTGTAAATAACATTCCAAAAGAGAACTCTGATATGAGCAATATTATCAGTGACAACGATGAGTACAGAGCTTATTTTTAAGCTACAAAATAAAGAAAAAATAGAAGACAAAAAGCATGTATATATAACTTGGAGCCAGAGAATATCAGAAAGCTTTTAAACAGTTATACCAGAGAAAGGTCTATCTTTGTGCTTTTAAACAAAGTTTTAAACCAATAAAGAAGGGACCCCATTATGTATCATTTCCAATGATTTAATGTGGTATGGCTGAAGAGAGATATTGTCACAGTGCTTTAGAAATGAAAGTATCTGGATTTTGATTCTTGGCTCTAACATTAATTGCCAGATACTAGGCAACTCACTTAACCATATACTGTCTCATGTAGATTCTCAGTTTTTTTTAATTTAAATTTTTATAATAGAAACTGAGGTGAATGAGATGTACAACTTTGGAATGATAATACCTGATAGCATACTTGTACCTACTATTTATTTTCCCAGCTGTCTCTCACCCCTGCTTGGCTTGGCCAAGCACCTATTTTGTTAAATTCAAGTAAATGAATGTAGATAGCAAAGTATTTACTGTGAATTCCCTAGGAATCAAGAAAACAATTCACAAGGGAGTGGTGATAGAAGAGGGATGGGAAGGTAGAGTCTTCAGAAGCGTATATCTTAGCCCAGTTCAGGCAGAGAGTGAGCCATATCAACCAAGAGAGTGTATCTGTGTGGAAGTAAAGCATCCCTGAGGGAGTCATTGTGCTTCAGAGATGTAATTTTCTAAAATGTATATTTTGTTGGTGTGCAGAAGATGCACAGAGTAAGGTCGGTGCGTCTAAAGAAAGAAGGACAAAAGGATGGTGAGCTATTGGGTGGTGCTGAATATTTCTGGAGGGTCTGTAACTCCACTAAGGGACAGGTTTGATTCATCACTAAGTTAAACCGTCACACAGTTATGGTGAAGCTTTAGGAATAACAACATCTAGCAAATTTCCAAAGCCTCTTCTCCTTGAATGTCTCTCTTATTTGGCTCCTGCTGGGACCAGGGGAGTTAGGGGTGGGTGTAGAATGGTTGTTGCTTTGGGGAGTTACTCAGAGGATGGTGGTTACTAAATGTGATCCTGGGGGAGCAATAATAAATTTAAAAAATTACAAGAAACTCTTGGCCTTTTCTCTTCAGCCCCCACTCTCCCACCACTGATTAAAGGAAAATCAAGATTAGCATAAATAGTAACTTCCAACTGCCCCCACCCCCACTTACCAGATGTGGAAGAGACTTTTGGTTGCTTGATTTGTATCATATGAAGATGATTACATGCTGGCCCAAAAGGAAACAGAAACTAAAAATATTTATAAGTTATTACAATTTTTTCTTCCCTAACTCATTCCTATCCCCCGTATATACATTTTGACCAGGTCTCTTGAAGACCAATTCCAAACAAAGTTTATTTTCTGTTTTATAGCATCAAGTTGAAAAAAATAATAATACAGTAGTCCTCCCTTATCCATGGTTTTGCTTTTTGCAGATTCAGTTGCCCATGATCAAAGTCCAGGAACAAACGACCCTTGTTCTGATGTATCTCAAAAGATCAGTAGCAGTGTAATGCCAGGTCGTTATGCTTATGTCACTCACCTCACTTCGTCTCATCATGTGGACATCTCATATCATCACAGAAGAAGGGTGAATATAGTACAAAAGAGAGAGAGATCACAGTCACATAACTTTTATTTTAGTATATTGTTATAATTATTCTGTCTAATTACTAGTTACGGTTACCTAATTATATGTGTGTATGTATGTGTAGGAAAAAACATAGTATACATATGGTTTGGTACCATCCATGGCTTTTCAGGCATCCACTGGAGGACTTGGAATATATCCCCCACATATGGGGGTGGGGGGGATACTGTATTAAATAAACCTCTTTGAGAGTGTTCCCTTTAATAAGGACAGTTGCCAATAGATTTTATTATCAATTATAAATCCCCATTTTAAAAAACAGCATATTTCATTCTAATTTTTGATAGGTTTATTTGTGTGTTTTTCTGACATGCAGGGGATTTAGAAGATGTTCTTTCATCCTTGTTGTTAATTATTACTATCTGCAATGTATTTATCAGTCTGGGCTTTGTTATGGACTGAACTATGTTACCCCAAATTCATAGGTTGAAGCCCTCACCCCTAATGTGACTATATTTGGAGAAAGAACTCTTAAAGATATACTTAAAGTTCAATAATGTCAAAAGGATAGGACCCTAATCCAATCAGACTGGTGTCCTTATGAAGAGAAGAAAAGAACACCAGGAGTATGTGAGCATGGAGAAAAAGGCCATGTGCGGATAAGAGGGAAGGTGGCCATCTGCAAGTCAAGGAGAGAGGCCTCAGGAGAAACCTAACCTACTGCAACCTGGATCTTGGACTTCCAGTTCTAGAACCATGAGAAAATAAATTTTTATTGTGTAAACCACTCAGTCTATTGTATTGTGTTATGCAGCCTAGACTAATATCAAAGATTGTTATTGTTATTACAATGACATTTGTGGAATAAGAGACATTTAAATCCATAAAGAACTTTACATCTTGTTTGGCTCAAGAGTTCTTAAGCCAGAGCTCAGGAAACTGCTATAAAGAAGGACATCTCTTTGTACACCTCCAAAGGGGTGCCTTTTATACCTTACTCTATGTAAATTGTGCCCTTTGGAGTTCTGTAAGTCTACCTTACATAATTATTTAATGAATAATCTCTATGGATGTATAGAACAGCCCTGAAAATGGTGTATAAAGCTCCTTCCTGAAACTGCATTCAATTTCCTCTGGGAGTACATTTTCCCTCCCTCCCTCCCTTCCTTCCTTCCTTCTTTCTTTCCTTCCTTCCTTCCTTCCTTCCTCTTTTCTGTAAAGAAGGTCCAAAGATTTCTTCATATTTTCAAAATAAGTTTATAACCTTCAGATATTTGAGAACCACTGATTATGAAATCCCTCATTTTACAGGTGAAAACACTGAATCCTAGGAAGATACTGTGCTCAAAGACACATTCAAAACACTAGTAAAAATAAGATCCAAATCTCCTGCCTCCTAATTTGATTGTTAACATGTTCCAGCTTATTCCTAGTTATTACTGAATAAGATACACATATACACTCTTTATAAAGATATCAAAACATGATTTCATAAGAGTTGAACATTTCACCTTAACTCAGGGTTAAGGTATGTGTGTGCACACACTTACACATGCACCCATTTTAAGTGTGTTAGACTCTTAACCTCCAGCTGCAGAGGTCTTGCAGATTGAATCCCAGCAGCAATCTTATACACAGGCCCTAAAAGCCAATAGAAGCAGTGGAGGCTGAGGGCTACAAGCCTCCACCCACACCTTGTACCTATCTGTGCTGATATGGACCCAGGAAACATCCACTTTCCCCAGACCTCTGTGAATGTCAGTAGCCATTTGCCTTCTGTGTAACGCAGAGCTCTCTCTCTCTCTGCTAGGGAGCTTCTTCATGTGTGCAGCCCTTGTAGTCAGTGTGGCTGCCTCTCTGTCTGCATGTGTCCTCTTTCCTAACTCCTGAAATAGAAATGGCCATTTCAACTTTTTAACAAAAACCTTATACCTTTGACAAATATTTGCAAAGATTCTTCTTCTTCTACTCCTTTCTTGCCATGTCTCTAAATTCAGTGATCAGAGAGCACCCCCGACCCTGGTTGGCATACTGCAGGGGTTTATGTACATGAAGAGAAATCTAAAAATTGGGCACTTCACTTAACCTTTTCGTAAAAATTGTAGGCAAGAGAGCCCAAGCGAATGGAAGCAGATTATTAGTTCATGAAAGACAGACTGATCCAGTCTTTCTTACAACCAACTTTATGCAATGTGTGAACCAGCATTCTGGGCCCTAACTATTTTCTCTAAAAATTCTCTTCCCCTGTGTTTCCCTGCTGCTGTTTGAAATACTTTGAGACGTAATTTGAGATCCAAAACCATGCTTCTCTCCTCATTCTCACTTAATTGGCATCTGAGAGCCACACAAAGGACATTTGGGAGAGAGGAGAGTCAATTTGTAGGAGAAACAAACAAAAAATCTCCTGACCTCTAGCCCCCAGCTGCCAGATTCTCAAAGCCCCCAATCCTCTCCTCACTACCCTTTCTCACCTTTACTCCTTCTACCCCACTATGGCTACAAAGTACCCATGGGGCCAGGGTCTCTTTGGAGGCCAAAGAGAATACATGGTGCTGAAGGAGAAAATCCACTCCAGAAGGTAAAATCACTACTTGGAATCCTCTCCTCTCTAGGCACATCCTCATTCTCACCCCCACCTCCCCTGCAACTCCTCACCTTTGGACTTTGATCTTACCCACCTTCTTCCTGGACTGTGCTTATCCTTCTATATTTAATTATTCCAGGGAATTGAAGTCCTCAGCCCCACCCCCCACATTTCCTCTTCCACAAAATGTTTCCCAATCTGTAAGTCAGAACAAATCTCTACTGGGGAACCTGGGTGGCTCTGTTGATTAAGCGTGTGACTCTTCGTTTCAGCTCAGGCCATGGTCTCACAGTTTCATGAGTTCAAGCCCTGTGTTGGGCTCCAGGGTGATAGGGCAGAGTCTGCTTGGGATTCTCTCTCTCCCTCTTTCTCAGCCCCTCCCCCACGTGTGCTCTCTTTGAAAATAAATAAACTTTAAAAAAAAAAACAAATCTCTCCATCTTGCACTCTTACTGAATTTCTAACTGGGATGGAACAGATTCTCTCTGTGATGCTAATCTGCATATACTCCTCTCTCCTCTTTTTATGGGAGGTCTTGGGTATGGAGCTAGCATCTCACTCAACTTTGCTCACTTTCCGGTATATACAGAATTGGGTGCTCAAAAAAAAACTGTTGAATTTAACTGAATTCTGTTCTGGTTTTTATTCTTTATTAACCACCAAAGCCCTTCTTCAACTACTATCTCTTCTCCCTTCATCTCCCCATCTCTCCTATGCCTATTATTCCCCTCAAATACACCCAACTCTCTTTTTCACTCTGTCCTAGAACATCTCGTATCTTCTCCAGCTGGAGCTCTTTTCTTGTTCTTGAGTCTCCTCTTCACTCTGACCTTGACCCAGATACAAAAACTACCTGGACTGGAATCTTTGGAGACACAGGTTCATGGCTGGGTAGACCAGATGTTGTTATCAAATCTCCAGTGGCAAGGAATGCGTTCTAAACTAGAATTCCAAATACACTATCCCTTTAGAAAACACTTCCTATATGGCCAGGTAGTTGACTATAGTAGCTCTAGACTGGGATACTTGGCAAAGTTCTAAGTTAGCAGGTATCTGAATTCTGGAAACAGAACATGTTGTATCTCTGAAAAAACATAATCTGAGCTCTCATAATTCATCAAATAACTTTTGGAATACAACCCTTTTGAAAACTGAGGCCTGCCTGCTTTTCTGTTACGCTGTGGGCAGCAAGTGAGGTGATGGTATGACTATGATATGGAGCTTTCTATTTTTGTAATGTGGCAAGGATACTGAGGAATTCAGCCCTCAAACTGAGAAATGCAGAAGAGCACAAGATACTAAATCGTGCAGAGACAATATACACCTATGTTGTAGGTGGCTGTGGGGGTGGGGGTGGGGGTGGGGGTGGGGGTGGGGGACTTGTCAGAAGTACTCTGGAACGTGGGTCTGTTTTCTGGTTTAGCCTAGTTCCATGGGCCTTAAATGAAGGAGAGTTTTCTTTTCCATTTTAATTTGTTATTAATCACTTGATTTTCACTGCTTTATTAAGATATGCCACCCTTCCTACCTGTCAGGACCCCAGGATTTGTCTTTTATGTTTCATTCTTACAACATTACTCAATTTTGGCTAGACCCTTATAAAAGAGAATGTGTAGAGATACGAATCTTCTTTAAATACATAGTATGTCATGTGTATTTATTTATGACAAACATGACTGGCAACTCTTTAACACAATAATAAGGTAGACATACACCTATGCAGATCACAGATATTAGAAAAATATGAAATAGTAAATATATTTACAAGGCTTGAAGGAATTTCAGGGCAATCCACAAGTAGTGTCATTCATTCCACTGTACAAATTCATCAGCAACTGCCCTCTGGTACAGTTGACTGAATGGCACTCTGCACAGACTGAATAGGAAAGGAGAAGGGTGGGGGAGGAGGAATCACAGAAATAAAATGGGCTTAAGGTTCTTACCAAGTTCTACCCCAAGTTCTCCCCATGTAATATACTGAATATAGCTCACTGCTCCTTCCAGAATATTCCAAATTATTAATCTTGGACTCAGTATTCATTCAAAGCTATGACTCCAAGTTGAAGAAGAAAAACTTGGTATAAATATGGGAAAAACTAAAGCATTACTCTAATGATACAAGAATCACGATGATGTTCCTTGCATAGAAGGGTCCTAGAAAAACACTAGAGAAGCTGTAACTTTTGACAACAGAACAAGTTCTTCATTCAAAAGACAGAAGTTTTCTTTATGAGACAATGTGAATCAGAAGGTAGGAAAAAAAAACTGGAAGAAGAGCTCAGAAGAAAAAACCAACAGCTCCCCTCCTGTAGCTGTGAACAGCAGATAAGGAAGTGGAGTCCTTCTGACACACGTTGTTCTTCATTTAACATCATAAACAAAAGCTCACAGTCTCTCCTGCCCTATCAAGGGACTAACTAAAGATAGGATACCGGGACCGTTTTACAAGTAACCACACAGTGACTACACAGGTTGTGATTCTTCTCTGTTTGGTTGCCTCTTATCTCTTTCTGCAAATGTGTCAACCTGGGACGCCTGCAGAAGAACCCAGAAAAGGAAAGGCAAGGAAAAAAACAAAGAAACAAACATGCAAAAACAAACAAACAAAAGCAACCACAAACCATGACCACGGTGTCTCTCAAATTCGGTTTGTTTGTAGGGCATCTGATCCCACTGTGTTTGACATAACCAAATGATACCTCCATTTTGTTCAATTTCTCAAAGGGACAGATGTGGGGTTTAAGAAACAGACCAGATTTTCTATTCTAGCAAGGCTACCTTCACCTAATCATACACTCCTTTTTTTTTTTTTTTTTTGGCTACCCACTTTTTTTTTTACCCACCCCCTCCTCCCTCCGCCCTGAGGCGAGTGTTTTTATTTGGGTGTCTGATTCACACAAAGCAATAGGATGAGTTGAGCCCAATGTCATCTCCAAACAGAAAGGAAGGACTAGTTAAGTAAGTTTGTTACTGACAATAAGCCGGGAGCAGAAAGCTTGCTGGTTTCATTACCACACAAAACCTGAAGAACTAAGCCTCAGAGAAATTACAAAACAACAGCTTTTGGAACTCCTCTAGTTATTAAGAAACAGCACTGAGATTTGAATTAAGGAAAGGAACTGAGTCTGAATTTGTAGAAACTGAAGAACAGATTGTTTTAAAATTTTGTATGGTCCTCTGCAGAGAGTTTTAAGCATGAATGTGATAAGAAAACACCAAATGAGCTGGTGGAGGAGAGTGAGAATTTACTATGATAAAGATTAAGAAACTGATGCTACAAATTCTGAAAACTAGAAGCCGAAGTGACCCTACATTTTGGTTCCAATCGTTACTATCTTCAACAGGTCTTACAAGAAATCCTTAGCTGCTGAGATTCAAAACATTACAAAAGATTATCCTTTTGTATTTATTTTTTTCAGTCTGGTTTAGGGTAAATAATAGAGAACAGTTTAAAATTGAATTGGAATAATCATTAGTCTCATTATACTATTTCTTGGCTTCTTAGTCAATTTCTCAAAGATAATATGATAATTCTACAGGGAGTGAGGGTTCCTGATGTCCCTCTTGCTTCATACATTTAAAACTCAGATGTTACTTGCATTAAGTTTGATATGATGGCCTTCCCAAGTTATTAGGTCATTTCTTCTTCTAATTTTTCTTACTTCCCAAAGGCACAAATATATTCCAACATGCATTTGCTGTTGATAAAACTTCTTCACAATACACATCCCCTTCCAATACTTGCCACCACCAGCATCCCCACCACCACCTTACTGCTACCAGGGATAAGTCCACAGCACTTCCAGCACATGCCTCTTTAAATAGCTGACATCTGGAGGAACTATCTGATACTTGTTACTTACACTCCACTCAGCATGAACGGAGGTTGGCAGGGAATTTAGCAGCATGTCTTATTTTTAAAATCTCTCACACCTCCCCCTCGCCCTCCCTTGCCTTCGGAGAGAGGTTTAAGCAATACGTTCTTATGTTCTGCTGCGTGAGCCTACCACCTTCTTCCCAGACATGCAAATGCTTTAAAACAGGACCCAAAGCTTTGATCTAATGCCAAGGTGGGCCACACAAATTAAATACAAATAACACAGGAGCCAAAATCTCTTCATTTCAGGGATAAACTAAGAAGTGAACTTCATAAGCCTAAAGTCAGTCTCTACGGCTTGTTCTATCTCTGTCTCTGTCTCTCTCTCACACACACACAAGCTTTAAACATTGCCTAATAAAAGTCTGCCCACTCCTTTACTGCAATCATTCCAAAGGACAATCATTAGTAGATAAAAAGAATTAAGTTGAGTTGACAAAATTAATGGGATTTTTATACTCAACTGTGACCTGAGAGAAAGCCATCTGCTTTGCTTCTGGCAGATTAGGCTGTACAAAAACTCTCCTTGCCTATTCCAGCTGCTATGAGGTCAGATGAACAAATATAAGCAGGTTAATGCTGAGCACTTAAGCTCTTCTAGAACCTAGATCCTTAAATGGTGAAAACTGCCCCTTATATTTAGTAGCTATTCTTGGGGGTCTCAGAGAACATATTTAACTCAGAGGTGTGCGGAGGTGCTAGGGGGCGCTCTACTACAGGAAATGGCATTGGTGATTTAGCACAGAGCCTGCAGAACTGGGGAGTTCTGTGTAATTGCTAGCCCTTCAATAAGGGTTATCACAGAAAGTGGTGATACCAATGTAGACTAATGACCACAGTAATTATTATTAGGAATAGTGCTAATAGAACACAACTCCAAGAGTTTGAGAATTTCACCCTTCCTTGGGACAATTCAAAATATTTTATGAGATCAAATACTATAATTCTTCATAACTTTCCTTTAGGTGCCTGAACTGTTCTTCTGGGAAGTGTGTGTGTGTGTGTGTGTGTGTGTGTGTGTGTGTGAGAGAGAGAGAGAGAGAGAGAGACAGAGACCAAAAAAGAAAAAAAAATGTGTTTAATATGGGAAGACAAAGTATTCACCCTCAAGCAGTCCCGAGACAAAGTTTTATCTTTTCCTTTTCCAAAAGTGAGCATGATATTTATTATTCTGGTCTCTCTGGTTATGTGCCCCAGATTCCCTATAACAAATATTCAATCCTAGATTCCAAAGCTCAAAATTAGGGAAATCTGGTTGAATCATCCTCTGCTTCAAAAACAGAGAACGCCAATCTAGAGCAGCACTGCCAATAAGCTTCTTGAGCTGACTTAAAATCCATTGTCTGGAGAAGAAAAATATGTGTCAAGCAATTATAATTATCATCTCATTGGGCTTCAACTATTAGTTCTACTGGGTATCAATTTCAAGGTCTATGATCCTTGCATATAATAGGGTGTTGAAAATTACATTGAAGCGTTTGGACATAAGCAAAGGACAGTAAAAAATAATTAACATTTTTAACATGTCAAATATTATGATAATTATTCTATTTTTCATTATCTAATTTAACCCTGACAACAACTTACAATAGCTACAATTATCCCCATTTTATTAAGGAAGAATTTGTGACTTAGAAAAGTTAAGCAACTCAGCTAAGGTCACATTGAGATTAAATAGCAGGATTTGAACCCCATGTCTCTGGCTCTGAAAGTCACACGATTAATCTGTACCCTATACAGCCTTTTAATAATACCTGTGAAACTTCTAGTCATAGTAAGCAATCTGTATGGATTAGGTATCATTAGCTAGGATTATTCCCTCATGCTAGGATGATCTGGTTTATTGTGGAGAAGGCCCAGCGTATTTCTTGAATGCTGGGAAAAATTCCTTTGCTGTATTACAGAAGCTGAAAATATGGTTGAACCAGATGGCCTGGGCCACTTCCCAACAGTGTGACTTTGTGTGACTTCCCAACAGGGTTCCTTTCTGTGCAAGAAGTTTAGGGGGATTAAAGAAGACAAGTTCCATTTCAAAATAGGGTCAGAAAATCTAGGAAAGCTTCTAGAAAGAAAAAATAACTGAGTTGTAGCTTTAAGTGAGGGACGCCATTCCCTTTCAATGAGATTGGCCTTACATCAACAGGGTCCTTTGGGGATATTTGGGAGTACAGGAATAATTGTCAAGCAAACGCAGGTGCAGTGAAAGAAGAGGTGGAACCAAAGAGACATCACTTTAAACAAACAAACAAAACAAGAACTATGCCTCCCAAAGCACTAGCAGGTTTTTTTGTTTTGTATTGTTTTGTTTGTTTTCTTAACTGGAATTACTGAAGACTGTAGTGTAACATAATTTTTTCCTCGTATACTTCTTTCTTTTCCTTTCAAATGATTGCAGCTAAAGGTCTGAAGCCAGCATGATAATGAACTTTGCCTGGGAAACAGGAGTCCCTGATCCAATGGTAAGACAGCTTCCTCCTGGTCTGAATATGTGCTACTCACCTATTTAGCATCACTTCAGGAAACACACTTAATAGTTCCTCTTTCTTGAGCCTGTAAAGCACAGTGAGATGAAATATCCCTTTTTAATGTATAAAACTGTCTCTGAAAAGTTACCAAGAAGCCTCATTAAGTAACAGTCTGCAAATGAGATGATTTTCCCCACTGCTTGAGACCAACTGATTCTATATTTTCCTTTTTCTTTAAAAGACAACAGATTTCTGAAAGTGACTTGGTGACACACAATCCTCAGGATCAATGGGGCTAAATAAAACATTCTTAGGGCATCACTGCATACATGCATTCTTGCTGCTGTTATAGTAACATGGGCCATTCTGCTAATCTCTTCAATGAGTAGGGCTGAGGGCACTTTTGGAAGAGAATCTTCAGGTTGGGTGTCCTGGGTGTCCTGAGAGACACATATGGCTCTTAGAACCACCCCATCTTGCTTATAGGAAGAGAGGTGGCCAAGAAAAACATAATTTATACCACTGGATACAAATGGTGAGGAATGGATCCATTCATTTTATAGTTTTCTTATTTTGTCTTAGATCCCATCATGCTGAACAAATATGAGCAAGCCCATGCACTAAAATCATGAAGATATCAACATACCCTACTTAGAAGAACTCTGTAATTTGCTGCAATGCTTCCAGCGCTCATCTGTTTGATTAGCAAGACATCTAGTCTTGCCCTAGGATCTCCTTCTCTACTTATTTTCTGTAGAGATTCCATAGTGGGAGAAGAGCTTCTTACAAGTATCAGGTCCCAATCCCATGCTCTGGAGGATGTACATGTACTTGAAAGCTTTTATTCTGTGCCCTCCCCCTAACCATGGAGTGGCAACCATCTAGACCACTGCCTTCTAGGGCCCTTGTTTCTCATAGCAGAAGTAAAACATCTTCCTCCTGTCGGAATGCAGTGCTTTCAGAGGTCTCTCCCACAGAAAAACAGTAAAGCTCCTAGTGGCACAGTTCTTTCCCTTGTAAATAATCTTTTCTCCAAAATGGACATGCAGGGAAAGAAGATCTAAGGATGTTTAGAACCAGCTTCAAACTTGACCTGGAAATAATTTCTTTCTTCAACATCCTAGTCATACTACTTAGTTTTGCCTAAGGTCAGGTTGTAATTCATTGGTGGTAAATCTCCCTAGGGACCTCACCTTATCTCCTTTTGGTCTAAGCTTCTTGGAGGCCTTCAGGTCTTTACACAGATCTCTATGTGACTGAACTCCATGGGTTCCATGTAAATCAATGCACGTGGCTGGACAACTCTTGCAGTGTATTCTGAACACTTCTTTGGCAATTAAAAAATTCTCCAAATGTTGTATGACAAGGAGGAGGTTCATCTTTGCAGAACACAGTAGGAAGGTATGTTCCAGCTCCACAAGCTTCCAGAATAGTCTTGTTTCTGAACTCATCAGCCCCTATTCCTCTAATGTGTTTTGGTTTGGAGCTCTCACTTACCTCTTTCAGTGCAATTCTTGCATTATCTTACTTTCCAATTCCCTCTGAAATCCAGTCAACTCTCTTAGATCTGAGAGTTCCTGAGGTATATTCCCAGTCACCTCCAACCCCCTCCCTCCCACCCTATCACACATTACATATCCTGTTTCTATTCATCTATTTGACTCTTAACATCTAATGCCCTTCACATTAAGGAAACCGTATATACTAAAAGGAAATTCTGCTGCAGCTTAAATAATTAGCATGATGGGAAGAGATAAGGTATCAACCATGAAATCTCACAGAAATACGAAGGTTTCCATATAAATATCTCTGGTAATCAAAAAGGAAAAAAATGACAGAAATAGAGTGAAAAACAAATGAAAAGCAAACAGCTTTCTTTTCTAAAACAGAGAAGTCTGAAAGGTTTCCTCCTGAGAAGGATCCTCTATTAAGATCTTGGAAGATAAATTCAACTACTGGTTATTATGCATTAGTGTTATGCCAATCACTTTGACATCCAGATGTACTTCATTGGAAAAAAATGGAATTGGAGGCATCAGATTTACCTACTCTAATGGGCAATACCTTTGGTTAACACAATGGGATATGCAACTACAGACTCATGAAACAGTTCTTGTCTGGTGGAAGGAATTGGTTAGCCAGTATTATAAGTTCTGGACATGAGTATTGTCCAATAGGGGGGAAAATGAAAGTAATGGTGCAATGAACATGCCAATTTCTCATGTTCAAATTTTTGTCTGGTTTGTCCTCCATTACCTATCATTTAAAAAATGTGTTCCCATCAAGTTTCTCTCCTTAATAATATCATTCCATATTCTCTCCCTTGATGACCTCATGTGAATCATCCCATGGATTCAGCAACTGCCTTTAAGTAGAGGACCCTAGATCTATATCTCTAATCTCATCCGATAATCTGAGCTATAACCACCTGCTAGATCTCTCTCTATAGATGACCCCAACTCACCATTTTCATTACTACTTTCTACCTCCCCACAATCTTACCCCAAACTTAATGTATGTTTCACACCTTAATGACATCACAATTTTTCCGTTTACTCAGGCTCAAAATTTTAAAGTCATTCTTTGGTAGGCTCCCTTCCCTCTTATCTAAACTTCTGTAAACTGCAGAATTGGCTATCTCCACATTCAGCTCTAGCCCCTCTTTCCCATTCCCAGAGCCTGATTCAGTCCCTCTATACCTCTTTGTCTGAACAAATAAAAACATACTGATGCAGTTCTTAGTCATCAGCTTTTTTTTTTTTTTTTTAATAGGGCCTGCTGTACAGTTTTCCCCAGAGAAATCTTTCTAATGCACAGTTCACTTAATTGCACTCCTTTGCTTAAAATCCTTCAGAGATGCTCAATGCACATATGCAGAAAGTTCCAAATCTGCAGTATGGTATTCAAAACCCTCTGGGTTGTGCATTATGGCTGGTATGTGGATGGAGGAATGAAACAGATGTTGTTGGGAAGCAAGAGAGACAGCAGACCATGATGAGCCTTGTGAGTGATAAAGCATTTGTATTTCAATCTGAGGTCACTGAAGAGTCACCTGGAGGTTGTTAAGTGGGTATAGAAATTGATCATATGTGGTCTTTAGAAAGTTCACTCTGGGGCTGGGCTACTTTGTAAGCATTTAAAAACATCAAAAGCTTTGACAGAGTGGGGTGGGTAACAAATGGTGAAACGTCAATGTAGAGTGTATTTCGTAAAGGCCAACACACACACACACACACACACACACACACACACACACAACTTAAGGCATTGTAATACAGAATAATAAAGGTAGAAGAATTCCCATGTTTTTCAACTGTTATGGACATAAGGCTAAAGAGTAATATAAATGCAAGTTAAAAAATGAAAAGCTTAGTGATGTAAGCAAAATTTTGGAGAAAAACAAAACATGAAAAAAAAGTAGAGAATGGATCGAATAAAAATGAATAAAAATGACAAAGGATAAGGCAACCATCTAGCTTTTGACCATTTCCATTTTAAAATGAGACTGGAAGAAATTAGAAGGGAAAAATATTTATTTTTGAATTAGAAGAAAAAAATAAGATGAGGATTTTCTGCCAGGAAGAGTATGTGTGGGGAACCTTGGTCTTTCTTTGCAAAAAAAGACCTACTGTGGAAGGTTCTGTGGATTGAAGGGTTTGATTAGTTTGGGGAAAGTGGGCCTATAAAGTGGAAACATGATTGTTTTACGATTTTCTACTATTGCTCTACTATTGCGTGTTAGTATGACAACAGACATTTTGCTATTTTTTTTCCTTAACCTCTTATTGATTTTAGTGACATTTAACGCCATAAACAAGAAGTGAAACTCCAGGACTTAGAAGCAGAATTTTTCTCTGGGTCCACAAGCTGAAAGTCTTTGATTATTCATATTTCATTGGGAATAAAGATATTTATTTATCCCGGGGGGGGGGGATAGGACATGTAAGCAGAGAGTGAGGAAGGGAAGAAAAAGAGATACTCTAATGAAATAATATTATGTAACACGTCTAGTTTGGAATGTCCTTTTCCTCTCCTTTATACCATGGGCTACACCATCAAATGACTCCAGAGGTGAAGCAGGCAAAGCAATCCATAAAGTACATTTGACTTAAGAACTCTAATGTAGAGGCACTTGGGTGACTCAGTTGGTTAAGTGTCCAACCTGTGATTTTGGCTCAGGTCATGATCTCTTGGTTCTTGGGATCCAGTCCCACATCAGGGTCTGAGCTGACAGTGCAGAGCCTGCTTGAGATTCTCTCTCTGCACCTGCCCCACTTGCTCACACTCTCTCTCAAAATAAATAAATAAATGAACTTAAAAAAAGAATTCTAGAGTTTAAGCATTTTCACATTTAGTTATTAGAAATGGCCACCAACTGTGGTGTTGGTGAGGTGATAGGAAACACTGGGGCTGCAGCCACCTGAAGAATGTCTAAACCCATTGCCACTGATCTCTTGAAAATTTCTGTGTCCTGGAAATGCAGCAGGACCAATATTGCAATGTCTTCTGATTCGCCAAGAGTAGCTAATGACTTTCATTTTTATTTGAAATATCCCATTTTTAAAATACTATCTAAAGTTATTTTTCAACCTTGTTGCAACAAACAAAACTCATCTGTAAGCCTCGCCCAGCTCTGCTTTATACTAATTGGTGCCACTAAACTGCAGAGCAGAGCAGAGCAGAGGAAACCTTATCTTTCACTTTCTGAGATTTCTATTTCCTTTCAAAATTCCTAACCTCTAAAGGCCATAATGTGGTAAGAGACAGAAATGTGTGTGTCAAGAATGGTTGTTTGTATATTTGATGACTAACAAGGGAAGAGAGGTTTGTGTTGGGTAACAACATAGCTGTATTTGACCAGGTGGAGAGGAGGGGTGGGTACCTCAGGCACACAACGTGGAAGCTGAGCTCTGAACAGAGTTGACAGCACCACCAGTGACACCAAACACTCTCACTAAGGGCATTTCATTTGGTTTCTTGAAACTACTCTATCAAGAGAGAAGAAGGTGTGTGTAAAATTCTAGAACGGGGAATAGGCTAATCAGGCTGGATTAGAAATCTGAGCTTCCTTGGCCAAAATCACCCTTGGCTGGGCCACATCATTTCAGCTTATCAAGAATCAGAAGTCCTTCAACTCCCTTTGCAATGTTAGCTATTTGATCCAGCCATGGGAATATGCTACTTTGTGAAAAGTCTCCCTTAGAGAATCAATTCCTCCTATAGAAGAAAGGAATGGGAAAAATACATTAAAATTCACACACGGCAATGTTTGAACATATTTTTTTTTCTTTTCTTGCTCCTCTGGTCTTTGTGAAATGCTTTCAGGGCATTTCTGAGCATTTTCAGAGCAGAGCTATAGTTTTCAATAGAAATGACAACTTTATGAAAAAAAAGTCTGACCAGAACTTCGGTTGACCTATTAACCCTGTGGTGTTTCCTGTGCTAGTTTTTCACATTGTGCAGCTACTTACACTTTACAAAGTATGTTACAGTATCATCCCTCACTCCTTCCTCCTCTCCCGCACTTTCTTTACTTTTTCTTCAAAAAAGTTTTTGAGCACTTCTGTGTGATTGATGCTATCCAGAGATGATAAAAAAAAAACTATGGACTCCAACCTCCTCACTGACTTGTAAAACAGGTAGAAACTGAAATGAACAAGGGAAATCAGAGAATGGAATCCAGAATACAACACATGCTAGAAATCCTTGCAAAAGAAAATGAAACTCATCATCAGAAACAAGGATATTAGATTCCATGTATTACTAGTTTGCTATGCATGCACTGTGGAAAGCATATAATATAAATCATCTCATTTAGTCATGAAAATAGTTAAGATCTGGGCTTTATAATTTTAATGTTTTACTGATAAGGAAGCTGAAGTTTAGAAAGGATGGATATCTTGACCAAAATTATCCATCCAAATTATGAGAACTCGTTCTCTTTTCCCTCTCTCTCTTCCTCCCCGCTTCTCTTTCCCTTTTCCACAGTCTCTTTCTCTGTCTTTGGATTCTCAAGAGTCAATGACTTACAGCATATACAGCGTGCTACATGGTGTGTGGCAACATCATAACTTCTCGATAATGGGGACTATCATTGCTTGGGTGCATCAGGGAAGGCTTTTCAGGGGAGGCAGTGCTTGAACTAGAAATTAAAAGATGCTCAGGTCAAGTAACTATGACATTTTTCATTTCATTTAATATTTATTAGGAACCCTGTGAGATGGGTATCATTAACCTCACCTTTCAAACGAGGAAACCAAAGCTCAGCAAGTTTAAGTAGCTGGCTCAGGGCCAGAGAGCTGGCAAGCTTGTGACTGGGACCCAACTATCCTAATTCAAAGGCTAACTTCCCACTATCACATCTCTGCCCTGTTAGCTTTTAGACCCAAGAGTTGAAACCCCTAATCCTTTAGTAAAAGCAGAGTGAAACACAGAACAGATACCAGCTTCTTGTTAATCCTTATTCCCTGAAGTATAGTCTTTCCCTTAGAGAGATAAAAGATACATACAAATGAGTAAAAATCATTGCCTATTCAGTAATGCTTCCAATATATGCTTGTATCTTCTCAAGTAACTGAAATAATTATATGAAAGAAAGGAAGGGGAAAGAAACCTGGTGCAAAGTGTGTGTTTGCAGGAAAGTCTTCTTAATGAGCTCTCTGCTCAGTACATTTTGTTGTCTGTAAAGGAAAGGTGTGAACAGAGAGCCAGTGCAGATCTGCTAAGAATTAGTCCAACTTGCTCCCATCAATTACACTGAATTTTCTGGCAAACCTCTCTCTGCTCATGGGAAATTTCCTGACAGGATGCTAATAAATCTACCTAACCTTGTCACCTACCTTCCCCCCCCCCACCCCCCACCGCCCTACCAGCATGCCAAATTTGGAGTATTTAAGATAAATAACATTCACGCATTGTAAGACTGAACTTGACTTCTCGAAATTTTCATAAGGCTCTGGCAGGTTAATGAGAGATTTTTCCTTTTATTTCCTTTCTTTTCTCTTTCTTTTTTTTCTTTTTCTTTTTCTTCTTTTTTTTTTTTTTTTAATCTCCAGAATATAAAGAAAATGCTTGTCTTCAGAAAAGCACCAAAGTGGCAGACAAATTCTTTTGCTGATGTGCCCATTTGAGATGCCAAGGAGCATGGGATTGAGCGAGATCCTGCCATGGTCATGTGTTACCTGTATAATACAGTGCCATGTTGGAGAAATGTGAAGTGAATAATGTAGAACACCGGATAGATACGCTTAAAAAAAAAAAAAAAAAAAACCTCCAATGCCTAGATCTTGCGACCCATCTGCCATTATCAAAGATCATATCTGCAGGTTTATTTTCTACCCAACTTATTAACTTCCAGTTTCAAAAGGAAATTCATCAAAGCTAAAACTGAGCTTTTTGCCCAAGGGCAAGAGTGATTATTGGGTCCAAAAAGAACAAACAGCCTTCTTGGTGATGTTCCTATGTGATACACTATGGGTAATGATAGTGTAGCATCTTTGCTAAGACCTGAGCTCTGAGGCCAGAGAATATGAGTTCAAAGCTCTGCTCTATTTCTTGCAAAGTTTATAGAGTGGTAATAGTAATAGCATACTTTCCACTGAGTTTTTTTAAGAATAGGATTCACTTGACAATGCATGCCCTTAGCACTTAGCACTCAATCAAACACACAGAACAATAAAGCATTTAGCACTCAAATACATAGCAAACTCTCAGAAATAAGATTAGTTACTTTTATGTAAACCATACTCTTTGTTAATACTCTGAGAGTAACACCCCACAAGAATCCCCCACCTTCTCAGGCCAGCTGAGCCAGTTGTCAATCTGCTCTATTCTCATGATACTGTGTGGATGCCTCAATCACCGCACTTAGCAAATTATATTATAAACCATGCCATTGTGTTTGCTTCCTCCAGGAGATTGTAAAAATCCTTAAGAATAACAAATCTGAATTTTTATATTGTATTCCATTGTATTTATCTCCCAGTTCCATACAGTATCTATTATATGGGTGGTTATAAAAAATGTGTGCATACAATGTCTTATTTTGGTCATCTAAAACACAGAAAAGACTACTGTCTCAACTTCTAGGTTGAAAGAGCAACTGAATAAATTATTAATTGTGTTATATTAATCTCAAATAAGATTCTTCTGGGTTTTTTTTTCTCAGTAAAATTATGGGAAGAAGGAGCTCTTAAGTTCCTATATGTTAATAGTGGATGTAAAGATATTACAATCCATTGCAAAATAACCTCCAGTGTTATTGTAGAATAAGTTCATAATGAATGAACCACAAGTTCCTTCTTAGAAAGTTCTTCCTCCTAGGCAGATGCTGTAAGAGGTCATTTGGGAGAGATATACTGGCCCCCCTCCCCCGCTCTGCCATACTGGATCTGCCTGATGAAACTGAAAAGGATTTCACCCTCAAATTTCCTGTCTCACACTTCCTAATGACCTCATCCAAAGACTGGACAAGGAAAAACACAGAACTAAAAGGAAATCCCATTAGAACGTTAGTCAAAATTGTAATTGTTCCTTACCTGGAGGTAACAACCCTTATTCAAGTTTAGGTCCAAAGTAGAGTAAATAAACTCCAGCAATAGAACCTAAACATATATACAATTAAAACATCTCACAGAGCTGCAACTGTTTATCTAAAAGATTCTGAACATTTAGCAGAAGTGGTGGACAGTAGATAGGTACCCTTCTAGGCTTAGAAACATGCCTCAGTGAATCAGCACGCGTGCTGAAAGGCCTTACACATTTCCCCAGTGGATCTTCTAGGATCTGGGCCCTATCTTCCCATAAGCATACAGAATTCTGATCAGTTAAGAGCCTAAGCTTTGTGGTCAGACAGACTTGGCTTGAATCACTGGATGTCACCTTGGATAAATTGCATGCCTTTTATGAGCCTTGTTATTCTCATCTGGTAAATAGGTAGTAACCAGTTATCTACTGCATTGGGGTTGTTTTGAGGATTTAATTTTAAACATGAATGCGAAACATATTAAAACGTTTCTTAAATCCTCAAGAAGTGTCACTTTTTGTTGTTGTTGTTCTTGCTGTTTTCATCACTATAGACTTTTGTATTATCAACCATTGTCTTGACCCATGTAAGAATGGTCCTCCAAATCTTCCCAAGTGATACCACCAACCACAAAAATACTGGTCTGATAAAATACAATTGTTTTTACTATAGGTTCTCTGGGATTTGTGCCATTTCTCCGAGATAAATATTTATAGAAAGAAGGACACACACGCACGCGCGCACACACGCGCACACACACACACACACACACACACACACACACTTTTTAAATTTTATTGCATGAACCCAGTTGGAAGAAACAAGATTTCACTTTTAGATTCTTCACCTGTATGGCATAGGTATAATGAAAATGCCTGTCAGGGAAAGTAATGTGTTTAATATCACACCAGTCTTAAACATCAGCAGGGATTTCTGTGTATCACAAATAATTCCATCACCTGCCCATATTACATCGCTCTATGTTTTATCTGTGGTAGGATGATATCAATATGTCAAGCATGAGGAAAGGATGTTTTATGAGATTGATGTAGGGAAACACAACGACAAGTACATAAAAAAGGGCAGCCAAAGATGGCACAAAGTTGTCAGAGGGAAAGGCCAGGATCACTCACTGGTATGCCCTGAGTTTATTCTTTTCTCACTAAGGGTCCAGAGACTGTCAAGGCTTCCTGTGGCCTTGACCACTGATTTTAAAAAATATAAAACCACATGGATTTAAAAAAGGTATTTCAGGGGTGCCTGAGTGGCTCAGTCAGTTAAGCCTCTGACTCTTAATTTCGGCTCAAGTCATGATCTCATAGTTCATGAGATTGAGCCCCACATGGGGCTCTGTGCTGATTGTGCAGTGCCTGCCTGGGATTCTCTCTTCCTCTCTCTCTGCCCCTCCCCTCACTCTCTCTCTCTCTCAAAACAAGTAAATAAATGTTAAAACTTTTTTTTTTTTTTAAAATGACTTTCAGCAACTACTTGGTGCATGGTTGGTGAACAGGTGAAGGCTATCAGGAAGCCTACAGGAAACAAGTATCAGAGTGTTTCAGGGTGAATAAGTGAGAAATTCCCAAGAGCCTGGTTTTACAAAGTACCATGGAAGGAAATTTCTTGTGGACCTGAGGCATGATTAGAGGGAGGAGGGTGGGTTTTTCTAGAGAGAAGGACTTTCTGAAAAAAAGGTGATTTTCAATCTATATGGATAGCATTCTAATTTTCTTAATTCTTACCCTGAGTGCCGTTTTTAGCCTTTGTTATCTCTTCATTTTCCTAATAGCCTCTAAATCATCACCTTACCTTTTATCTCTTCCTCTTTTATTTCATTCTGTATAACCAATGGTTCCCAATTGCCTTCTATAAAAGCCTTAGCTTCTATCACCAACATTCAAGGCCCCAAACTATGTTCTCATTGTTATTATTTAGTATGCCTTTTTATATACTGTATACATGGAATCAGATTAACTAGTTTATATTCCTGGTGGTAATCCCACATCTTCTCCCCATGAGTATTTGCCATGTTATTCCCATTATTTCAAATACTGTCTTTGTGTGTCTTTACCTATATGAATATACTCTTCAAAGAACAGATCAAATAGAATTCATCCATGAAGCCTTCTCTGATTACTTTAGATTGAAAAATTCCTTGCCTCTGAAATTCCGTAACATTTGATCTATATCTCACAGATTCCTTTTTAATTTTTTATTAGAGTCATTACATGTAGGTATTGGAATACAAGGTCCTTGAGGGTAGGGTCTAAATCCTTAGGTCACAAAGTGAGCTGGCACAAAATGGTTCTTGGTAAATACTTGCTGAGTGAATTCTAGCACACATTTTTATCTACTATAGTAGTGTCTTGTACAGTGCATATAGGAGGTGCTCAAAAATAATTATTGTTAAAATAGATACATCAAGTTAGGGAACTTTCTAAAATGCTAAGAATAGATTTATGTATAAAAAGAAGGATGAAAAAGAAGAGGAGAAAGGAGGAAAAGGAGGAGGGAAGGAACGAAGAGGAGAAGGGGAGAAGAAGATTTTGCAGGGGGAGATTAAAAAAAGAATAGAATTTCCAATGGGTATATTAAAATAATCTAAGTTAAAAAGCTTTAATTTTCAGAAAATGTGGGTCAAGACCTCTGACACAGCATGAATAGCTGTTTCCAAAATGTACTTGCCTCTAATTTGGTTAGCTGCATTGTGAACAATCTTACACATCCAAGAGGGACTGGACTGGATACAATATATTGCTTGGTGAAGCCGATATCTTACAGTGATTTTGAAGCAGGAATCAAATAACTCAGAGAAATGCTAGTTACAACATGATTTCTCTGGAACTGCTGCTAAAGAATACTTGAAAAAAAATCACCTAATTCTCCCAATTATACATAAATATTAGAAACACAGCATGAGTAATCCTTTCACTCAGTGATTGGAAACCATTCTGGAAACCACCTTCATCAGAAGCCCTTGGGGTAATTTTTCAAAAATGCAGATTCCTGCCATATTCCAGACCTACTGATTACTTGCACTGCAAAATTTTGGAAAGGAAGAAAATAAGATATATTACTAATAGCTACCATTTATTTCATTTTACACACACACATATACATACATATACATATATATATATATATATATACACACATATATATACATATATACATATATATAGATCTTGCCGTGGAATGTTAACAGGCTTTCATTTACTGATATTTGTTAGAGTTAACAATGTCTTTTTTCAGGTTCACCTTCTTTCTTGGGCCACAGACCCAAACAGCAAACTTGCACCCTTCAAGTGCTTCATAGCCTAGTTACATAATATGTCAATATGAACAAATAGATGGAGAACTGTCAGATATATAAATAAATAATTTAGTGATTGATGTATTTGCAACATAACTAATCTAAGCATTTATATACTCAATCTGTCTACAACTGAGACTTGCTATATAATTCATGAGGCCCAGTAAATGAAAATGTGCAAAATGTTCTTGCTTAATCCCCACATCATTCACTCTCAGGTGGTAGGAAGTAATAGTCATTTTAATTATACAATAGGGATCAGGGAGGTTACTTGTTGGTCCAAATCTCACAGCAAGACAAAGGGAAATAAAGGTTTCTGGACCCTTTTATCCAATTATTTTCCTCTTATTCCTATCCTTACTGTCACATAGTTTTTAATGGCTACTCAGAAGTAGCTTCCCCCCCTCCTCTTTTTACACAAATATAGGTATGTTATCTTTCTTGTAGTGTGAAAAATGCCCTGAAAAGTTGACTACAAACTGAGCTTTCATAAATCAAATTCTGAAGAGAAGAAATACTGGAAAGGAAGATAGGGTAGAAGTGGGGACTGGTACAGGCTGAATTTTTTTTTACAATGTGTTTATTATCTTTTCAAAACTGAATATCTTTTTAAATCACTTAAATGCTATTTTAATGCACTTGAAAAACTCACATTAAAAGGAACTCTGCATAAATAAAGTATAAAACAACTTACTAATGTAATTAAGCACTTGATCACTTAGCTGGATTCCCTCATCTTAGTTTATGTGTGTGTGTGTGTGTGTGTGTGTGTGTGTGTGTGTATTTTTCAATATAGTATTTTCCAAATTGTGTTCCCAGGAGCCAGATATTATCAAGTATTATATCAATGACTGTTCCACAAGTGAATTTTCAAATGAATTCAAGAAACCTTGAGTTCTTGAGTTAAACAAAGTTGAAAATACGTATGTACTATAAAGACTTAGCAGAAACTTTAATTTGCTAACATACACTTTGGATATCTAAGGGCAGGAACAGAATTAAAAAGCTTCCCAATACAGATCTTCCTCAACTTATCATGGCATTATGTCCCAATAAACCCCGGTAAGTTTAAATATGGAAAGTCAAAATGCATTTAGTACTCTAATCAACAAGACACATAGCTTAGCCTTACCTACCTGAAACATTCTCACAACACTTACGTTAGCCTACAATTGGGCAGAATCATCAAATACACCTAGACAGCTAAAACCTGGTCTATAATAAGGTGTTCAACAGCTCATGTAATTTATTGACTACTGTAGTGAAAGTGAAAACATAATGGTTGTATGGGAGCAGAATTATTGGTCGCAAGTGCACTGGTTGTCTACTCTGGTGACTTCACGGTTAACTAGGGATGTGCCTTACAGACCCCACTCAACATCAAGAGTTATCATACCGCTAGTCCAGGAAAAGATCAAAATTCAAAAAACACAGTACAGTTTCTACTAAAAACCTATCACTTTCACACCACTATAATGTCAAAAAACCATTGTAAGTTGGGGATCATCTGTATATTTTAACCATTGAATATCTTCCTCCTTTATATTCCCAAGGACCAAACCATAAGTCTGGTTTTTAAGGGAATGTATTTTATATTTATTTTTTTTCTTTAAGTGAGACCACCAATATATCAGTTGCTATTAGTGTATCGAATGCTTGGCTGAAGGTGGGGTCCCGGTGAACATGATTTTTTGTTTGTTTCTTATCATAGCACACATCCTTTAGATATCAAACTGAAAAGGCCCCATTCACTCTCAGACGTGTAAGTGCAAGCCCCTTTTGTAACCAAAGCAACATTGCTCAAGAGAAATGTTTAAACATTCTACAAATCTTTTCTTTCAAAATTATTTAGATCCTTCATTTCTGGTCTTTCATTAGGTAAAATAGCAACAAGTTTAGATAATGCCATGGTTTGATTCAAAAGAATATTAAGAAAAACAATGACATCAAACAAACAAAACTTAATCATGAATATGTAGAATATGTAGTTTAAAAAGGGTCTCTGAAATGTTACTTCCTATCATATTCACGGAACAACATGATTCAAGGATCAACATGATTCAAAGATCAACATGATTCACAGATCAACATGCAACCAATGTGTCACTAGACTTTAGGCTTTATCTGGAAAATCTTGTCAAATTTAAATCTATCTTTCACAAAGAGTTTCTGACACATACATTCTCTCCCTCTCTCTCTTTCTCTCTTTCTCTCTGCAGTTCTGCTAGACTAGAGCTCTAGACCACTCTAGTTTTAAGGGGGAAAAGTAAAGAAAGAAAAGAAAAAGAAAGAAAGTTATTCCAAGGGTTTTCTAAGAACATAACCAAGTCTCTTTAAATGTGAGCCAAATTGGAATCCACTATAGGTTATTAGGACCAAATCCTGAGTCAGACAAGGTTTACGTACATCAACACCTATCCAGTAGGAAGAGGACAGCAGACAAAGATGAATTTGTTAGTGTATTTAGAGGAACTTCCCAGCTCTCTCTCTTTGGACCCTGAGCCCTATCTATCTTTTTCTATCCAGCACTTTGCACTTTGTTGACTCTCATCGGATGTTTGTTGGAGGGATAAACATAGATAATGACTTAGGGCTGAAAAAAAATTTTTTTCCACTAGAATGACGGTCTTTTTTTTATGTTTATTTATTTTTGGAGAGAGAGAGACAGAATGTGAGTGGGGGAGGGACAGAGAGAGAGGGAGACACAGAATATGAAGCAGTTTCCAGGCTCTGAGCTGTCAGCACAGAGTCCGATGTGGGGCTCGAACACACAAACCGTGAGATCATGACATGAGCTGATGTCAGACACTTAACTAACTGAGCCCCCCAGGAGCCCCCTAGAATGCTGGTTTTAAAAGTCAAATCTCTAATGAGATTTCAAGGTAATAAAGATTGCTAGGGTGCTATACAAACTTGATGCTATACAGACTTACTGGTTAGTAAAACTGACTGACCTGTTTTGTTTTGTTTTGTTTTGTTTTTCTAGAGAAATTTAACAGAATTTATGTGACAGAATATTTATGAGGATTAATGGTCTCATTTGGGGAATGTACTTTGAGATCCCCGGAGGAAACATGAAAAGATTTTAAGTAGTTTATCTTTAATGAACCACTATCTCAGTTATCTAAATAGAACTCTGTTTCAAATGCTAACAGTATTTATTTTGCTGCATATTAAATACTTATCCATGTATGACAACCATTCTACACAGCACATTATGTCACTGGTTCAGATTTTACACCATGTACATAATGAAATTCTATCAGGAAGCTCTAGGATAGCAGAAAGTGGGATCCTGTGCAAGGCTTGTGTATCTGCAGGACGCTAATGGGGAAAATTCCTTCCTGGCCATCATAGGTAATCAGTGTATTCCCTGAAGCATGAGATCTGATTACCTTTATCTGTACTTCACACACATGCAGTTTATTGGATTTGTCATCCTAACTGAAAGAAATTCTGATGTGGTACCCATGATTTCAAGAATTTCTCCAACTAGAAAGCAGGTGTCACTGAAAATGAGCAACCTGTAAGAGAACTGCGGAAGAGATGCACTCTAAGTTAACGTGAGAAGTTCAACAGCCAAGAAATACGAAGCATTTTCCCACAGCATTCAAAAGAGACAAAAAGAAAATCAATGGGGGGCTGTGCAACTGATACGGATTTTCAGACTTTTAAGAATAAAGTCTTCTCTTTAATACAATTTAAAGATAGCAGATAACCTAAATATCGACTCACTCATCCAACATTTTGTGTTTTAATGATGATTTTCACGTGTTTGTAAAAAGAAAGACCGGATGAGATGTGAAGATGAGCGGAGAGGATGAAAACAAGTGGCGAGGGGTAGCAATCCCAGATTCTATAGGACACAAAGCTGACCAGTTCACCCTTCAGAGCTAATAGTCAAGTGAACCCATGCTCTCCTACCACATTCTCATGTCATGTGACCTGAGACAATTTACTGAAGCTTTTTCAGCCTTAGTTTTCACCTCACAGGATATAAAACACTTTCAATGCATCTTCCCTTTCCACTCACTTCCCTAGGTGTTCATGTTCTCTGTGACCAGTATGGAAGTAGCTGGTTTTTTTTTTTTTTAATGCTAAATATTTGTTGTTCTCTTCTTCATGTGGCTACTGAAATTTCAACTTCCCTCTCCTACCACCCCTCAGCCTCCACCCTACCACAACCAGTTCAAGCACTTTCTTTTCAATGGAACGGTAATTTTAGTTGTCCTGATTAAAGCACTACCATTTCATCCACTAAAAGCCTACAAACTTGTGCTGTAAATGTGTTTATCTGTTCAAATGAAGGCTGGCTGCTGCTAGTAAGTAACAAAACTGAGCAAATATTCTTCTCTTTGGTAAATTCACAGAGAAGTCAGAACACATTGACTATTTAATCACTGAAAGCTTCGTGGCAGCCTTAGTTTTTAGTATGAGGGAAGCATGTCAAAAGATACAAATTAGCACTGCCACCTTTCAACTAGCTGACAGCTGAGCACCAGACTATCTTTTTGAAACAGTGGGACAGTTTTATACCAAAATGGACTGTTACATGGATGGTGAGGTAGGGCATACGGAGGATATTTGGTTTCTTCAATTATCAGCTTAACTATTTTTCCCACCAATCAAACTTCTCATGTTGACTTTGACTGAAACCCATGACGAACAAATGCTATCTCAATCTTGTACATTTTCGAAACATATTAAGGGGATAAATGGCAACTGGTGTCTATTCATACCCCTGAAGTCATTTTAAAGAGCTCTCTTTAGCCTCAGGGTAAATGTTTACCTAGCTCCCAGTTTTTCCCAGGGAAATAATGATGGGGAAAGCAAAGTCACAGAGTCTCAAGAGAGCATGACAGCATGATCCAGGAATCAAATTGTGTGCTCTTTCTTTTGAACACCCTGCTATAAAAGAAGGGGGACTACGGAACAAGAAAGGTCTTGGGTATGATTAACCAGGAATCATAAGATATTCAAGAATATTTTAAAATAAAAATAAGATGGCTTGAATAAACATAGCTTACCATACAATGACTCATGGTAGTTTATCAAGCACTCTTAATATTTGTTGCATGCTAAGGAAGGGATAAAGTGCAGGGCAACTATTGGTCTCCTGATTTTATAGAGGAGTAAAATGAGACCCCAAAATATTGAACAAGAGCAGGAGGTCACATTACTCTGAGAACCCAATCTTCTGGTTCAGAGCTGAGTGTACTCTAGACTTCAGTACCTTGCCTTCATCTCTCAGGGAGAAAGTAGGCAGCAGAGAAATGAATCACAAAGACACTTATCCCATGAACTAAATTAATTAGGGTAATAATTCACCAAATAAGAAATCCCTTCTCAAAGATCACAGAGGCCATTTCAATGGAATGGCTTTGGGGCTGCTACTGCTTCCACAGAGGATGTGAAATATAAACAAGACCAGAGAGCAATAACCAAGGTTTAGTTTCAACCTGTAGCCATTGCTTTATGCAGCTAATTCACACTGGTAGAAGGCAGATTCATGTCTCATTTATACCTATAGGAATACAGTGACCATTGCTTCAAACTTCCTCACCAATCTTCAGTCAATGGAGTGGAGATGCTGTGCTAGAATCCTTGGCCAGAAAACCCTATAGCTTTAAAAAGACAGGCAGGGTCCATTGGGTTCGCTCAGCCTCCAAAAAAGGTAGGTATGTGTCTGTGGCTTGCTTATGCAAGACAGCAATGCCCACACCAAGCTTCTCTCTTATGCCAGGCTTCTTTCTTCAGAATTGTTACCCAAGAAATCTGTCCTAAATTCCCTTTGGAAAAAAAAAATGAAATATTTCTAGTCTATTGTGTGGTTTTCCCCAGAGCCTTTTTCCTTTTCCAGATGCCAGTTTGAAATGCTCAGGCTCAAGTCCAGATACAAAGTGCAGCAGATTGCTTCATTTAGTTACTCTGAGCCTCATTACGGCTCACCTCTGGGTATGTAATCAGCCTTTTATTCACCTAACAGGATCATTCTCTAATAAGGTGCTCATTTAAAGAGTTTTCCCCACAGGGTACACCTCTCTGAAAGTTCCTGGGAGTGCAGATAGGAAGACCTTGCAAGCTAAATATTCACTCATTGCATACATGTTCCCCTCTGTCCAGGTCTTTAGCTATTCTGAAGGCCCTTTGGCTGCATTAGATCACCACAGGCTTGTCGCTGGCAGCACAAAGGAGGGAAAATACAGAGACACACTAGGACAAGACGGACAGCTGGCAAATTATATCCAAGCAGGCTGCTGCCCACTGGGAGAGCCGTCCTGACTTCCTGGGGTAATCCATCTTCCTGACACATCCTCTTCCTGGGAGTTAGTTTTCTCCAACATACTTTCTGCTCCTGACAAGAGGATGGATCTGTCTTTACTCCTCCCTCCTGCTGACAAGCTTAAGAAGTCACCCTAGCCTGCCTTCAGCACTTCCCTTCTCTTGTGACACTGCTATTTATCTACCACCTAACTTATTGATAATTATCAGAAACCTCAAGGAGTGTGGTGATTGGACAAACGCATCTAGCCAGAGTTGGCTGTCTGCCCTTTCAACCTCACTTTAAATCAAACAAATGGGGAATGACTAAGCTAAGCACCAACACAGAATGGACTTTTCACCCTGGAGAAGCATCACTGCTTGTTATATTTTATTCTCATTAAACTATTTTAAAGGCACAGAAATTTTACAAACTATCCTTAATGGAAATGAGAGAATATACTATCTTAGGTGACCTCTTAAGCCAAAAAAACAAAAAAAAAAAAAAAAAAAAAGGAAAGAAAAACAAAAAGAAATACCGTATAGTTAAAAAGTTTATTCAAAATGGGGTACCTTGGTGGTTCAGTCAGTTGGGCAGCTGATTTCGGCTCAGGTCATGATCTCATGGTCCATAAGTCCATGAGTTCGAGCCCTGCATCAGGCTCTAGGCTGACAGCTTGGAGCCTGGAGCCTGCTTCGAGTTCTGTGTCTCCTCTCACTGCACCTCCCCCACTTGCTCGCTCACTCTCTCTCACTCAAAAATAAATAAACATTAAAAAAATTTAAATGTTTATTCAAGCAACTATCATGTCAATGAGGCAAAGGGAAAAAATAAACACTATGCTGGCAATTAGATTAACCTGGCTCCCAGTCCTGGCCAGGCTCCAGGCTGCTAAATATTTAAGATTTTAAATCTCTTTTTTTAACCTCTCTGGGGCTCAGTTTGCTAATCTCTAAGAAGGCGGTTGTAATAGATAATCTCTTTGCTCCATTCAAGGAGTATCACTCCATCCAGGATCTCATTTCAAAGGTGATGTGCATGAAGAGTGTGATACACGCACCATGACTGCTGACTTCTAAAAAAATTAAAAGGGGAACTTTAGCAAATGTGTAATCCAGAAAGAAATATGGTATATTTACGTTTCTAAATGTCTACCTACTTTTGATGGGAAAGCTTTCAAAGCTTCTTAGGCTCAAACCTAATTGTAAATCTCCTCTCTTTGGGGACCTCAGGCAGGCACCAGGTGCAAATCAGTCAGCTAGAGCTAATGTATTTTGCTAATGAGCCCAAGGCACAAATGTACCCTTTCTCTCCATATATATGTAGAAAGGACTCAAGATATGTTGGATGTCTCTTCATTTTAATTCTCTTTGCCTACCAACTGACTTTTCTAAGACTTCTTTCAAGAGGCACAATTCAATATGCTCTGACAGTGGGGTGAGAAGCTATTTCTGGTGAAGCAGTTAGGCATTAACCATTTGTTTTAGTCAAGTACCTGACACTGGAACATCAAACATTTTGTTGCTTAGTCATATACAAATTTAATACATTTTTTATATTTAACTGAGTTCCTCAAAATGGTTGCTAGTAAATTATTTTTTTTTAGATTTTAAACAACCAATTATTTAATATTCTAAAAAGGTCTTCCAACTGTTCATTTTTCCACTCCTCACATCCAATAATTCAAGTGCAGGAAGGCTTATCAGGGAGATTTGAACAGCCCCAAAAGGGATTTACTACACGGTTAACACTTGAGGGAAGGCATCTGCTCTCTCGAGAGCCACTCAAGGCCAGGGGGTCCCACTATCACCTCCAGGGAGGAGTCTCTCATCTAACAGGCAAACTAATTTGAAAAATGAAACATTAGGGCAGGCAAAGGAATTCAAATTCACAGGTCTTTCTGAAATATATACTTTCTTTTTCCTTTAATGTGAGTATCCTGTTTGCTCTGACCTACTTAAATCATTATTTGAAAAATGGCCTTTCTGCTGCTTTAGGGTAAGGTGTCATTGGCATGTGCTTAACTGTCACAATGGAGGTCAGGGCTGTCTCACCACTTGGGATATTAAGTGAATGGTTTCCAAAAAGGAAACAAACAAGCAAACAAAAAACCAGGGTGGGAGGCACCATGAAGGGGAAATAACAAAACATATATTGTCTTTAGTGGCCAGAGTAGGATGACTGTAATTTCAGCAACGGAGAGTTTATTCATTTGTGCTACAATGCAACCCCTTGACAAATAGCAAATGCATACAGATCTATCACAATTAACCTTTTGCTGGCATTTTCTTAATCAGGTCCTTTCCAAGTAGAGTTACTCAAAAGCTAAGCCATGAGTAATCAAGACCCGGATATGGAATTTGGATAAAAGAAAGGGTAAAAAAGATGTACAGATGCCAACATAAGGAAACAAAAATCTAAGTAAGCAAGGGTTACCATTAAGATTCTAGGGGAAGAGAAGACTTAATCAAAACAGGTGTGTATGAAGGCAATTCCCTCAACAGAGACCTTAAACATATGAATCACTGGATATATCCAGTGCCTAGAACAATGCCTAATACATAACAGGTGTTTAATAATTATTATATGAATAAACTCTTTTCAAATAAGTTGTTAAGGTATATTTTTGTATTATTTAATTTTAGATGGATGTGAGAAGAGGAGGGATGCCAAAATATGCCTAAAACCTGTACTGGAAAACTAGAAAGGAGTATTTGCCCACATTTAGTGGTAAAGTCACTAAATGATTCAAAAAATTTTTTTAATGTTTATTTGTTTTTGAGACAGAGAGAGACAGAGCTTGAGCAGGGGAGGGACAGAGAGAGAGAGAGGGAGACACAGAATCTGAAGCAGGCTCCAGGCTCTGAACTATCAGCACAGAGCCTGACACAGGGCTCGAACTCGTGAACTGTGAGATCATGACTTGAGCTGAAGTCACCCACTCAACTGACTGAGCCACCCAGGCGCCCCTAAATGATTTTGAAACCCAAATGGCAGTCATTGTTTATCCATAATGTACCTCTTAGGATGTTTAAAAGGGTCAGGAAACTAGAAGATGATATATTCATGGTATAAAACATTGATGATTTGAATTCATTCTAATGGTAATCAGATGGAATTAAGCAAAGAAAATTTAAGGTAAAAAATAAGTTACCCTTTATTGGGATATACTGAGTTTGGAGGAACAATCAGATGAGAAACAAGTGGAGCCCACACTTAATGTGCTCAAAGTTAAGGCCAAAAAGGAGCTCTCAGAATAGGCCACCAATAATTTCTAAAAATTTCCTATTTATACATATTGGATTATGTATAAAGTAACTTCTTCCCTGATAAGAAGCCAGTCCTATCAAAGATATGTCTGATGTTTTAAAAGTCAAATATTCTCCATTAAGTGTATTTAATTTTTAATTTTCAATTCAGCAAATTGGTAAAGATAGATTTTTTTAAATACCATGCTTATAATTCAGATTTGTTATGTTTTGATAAAGCTCTGTATCCCCCTTACCACTCCCGTGAGGAAGACAGGATGCTCAGCTGCAGATAATCTGTGGTAGGCAAAATAATGGCACCCTAAAGATGTCCATTCTCTAATCCCCAGAACCTGTGAACATGTCAGGTTACATAGAAAATGGGAATTAAAGCTGCAGATGGGATTGAGTTTGCTGATCACCTGAGCTGGAGAAAGGAAGACTATCCTGAATTATCAGGTAGGCTCAATGTAATTACACAAGTCTTTAAAATTGGATACAGAAGCAAACTAATGGGTTAGAAATATTTGATAGGAGAGAGACTTGACCAGCTGTTGCTGGCTTTGAAGATGGAGGAAAGGGGCCATGAGCCAATGAATGTATTAACTTCTAGGAGCTGGTAATGGTCTTCACATTATAGGCAGCAAAAAAGCAGGGATTTCAATCCTACAATCACAAGAAACTGAATCCTTTCAACAACCCAAATGAACAGGAAATGGATTTGCCCCTAGAAGCCTCCTGAAAGGAATCAAGGTGTGTTGACACCTTGATTTCAGTCCAGTGTAACCCTTGATTTCAGTCCAGTGTAACCCATACTGGACTCACCAGAAAAAAAAGTAAGATAATAGGACTGTGTTGTTTTAAGCCATCAAAGTTGGCTTAAACATGACCCTGGATTCTATTGAGAAAGACAGAGTAGGAAGAAAAGCCTCTAATAAAACTGTGTTAAAAGTACAGGAGATTATCTATAAACAAGGAGGGAAGCTATGTGATCAGGGACAATTTCTTCCTTTCCATTGTAAAGCAAGATAATTAGGTTTCTGGTTATAACTTACTACATGTTTAAGGGTTTATTCAAGCCAAAACTTGTCTAATCTATCTCAGTCCATTAAAGTGACTTGGGTAGTGAGCAGATAGAAATTGGCAGTGACACTGACATCTGGAACGGGTGATGGCCAAGAATTCTTTTGATGACTATTCCTCATTAGACTCCCTGGCTCTTGGATCCATGCCTGCATACCTGGCTTCCAAGATCTAGTTATGGACACTCCACTTCAGTGGCCTCTGTGGAAGTCCCTCAGTGGTCAACTTGGCTCAGCAGCCTCCTTGACTGCTGAGTTAGTTTGCTAGGACTGCCACAACAAAGTATCACAAACTGGTGGTTTAAAACAATCGAGATAAAAATTCTCATGGTTCTGGAAGCCAGCATTCTGAAATCAAGATGCCAGCAGAGCTATGTTCTCCCTCCAGTGTCTGATGTTTGCCAGCAAATCTTGGTATTCTTTGGCTTGTCCCTGCCTCTTTCCAATCTCTGCCTTCATAGGTGACTTCTCTCTGTGTGTCTGTGTCTTCATACCATGTTCTCCTCTCTGTGGGTGATTCTTTGTCTCTTCTCTTATTATAAGGACACCAATTATACTGGGTTAAGAATTTCCCCTACTCCAATATGACCTCATCTGAATCAACCGCATCTGCATGATGATTATTTACGAACAAGGTCAAATTCTGAGGTTGTAGAAAAGACATAAATTTTGAGGGGGCAATGTTCAACCCAGTGTAACTACTAACTCTGAATAAGTCCTAGATTTTTGGCATTTCCTTAAGCTCAGGTGAGTGATTTCTTCCACCCGCTATCAGGTTGATCACTCAATAGTGCACTGCCTCTAAAATAGTAAGAATGTGTTGAGTATCATGTGTGAGAAACTGAACTGAACCTACATTTATTTTTTTGCATTAAAGCATATTATTAAACTTATAAATTATTTATATATCCCCAAGTAATTCACATGTATTATTTCATCTGTGCTTCATATTGACAATTATAGTACAAATCACATTATCTCCATTTTGTACAGTTAAGAACCTAAACTAACAGAATAAAGAGGAGAGTTCCTCCTTTAGGTTCCAATTTCTGGGTATCCTTTTTACAATCATAACAGAAAAAAAAAATAATAACCCTTGTTTCTGTCCCCCACTGTTTAAAAAAGACTGTTCCTAAGAGTTAAAAAGGGCATAGTGATGATATATAGAATCTCTGATCACTGCTACATGGTATCTACATGTCTTATCTATGTTGCCCTATTGCCTATGAGTCCTTTCTTCTTTTTTCCCCTCCAGAATAAAATGAAATAGAAATTCAGTACTAATGTATAGTAACACCATTCTCCATGTTCTGTCACATATAGAACATGCATGAGCATAATCTAATCACATGAGGTAATCTGTTACTAAAAACACAGTTTTTAAGAACAAAACAAAACAAAAACAGTCATATGAAAAGTTCAAATATATATGTTGCATATGACTCTGAGAGAAATATCCCTTTGTGTCCCAAAATAGTGTGTTACTATCATCATGCATAATGTTGATAATCTGTGACTCCTGCAGCAAAGTGCTAAAAAAAAAAAAGTGTAACCCATGGATTTCATTCTTGAAAGGGGGTAGGAAGCTCTTTATTCATCTCCATGATCTCAACTACTGCTAGTGGGTCAGCATCACCATTATTTCATATATATTTGGGGAAACACCTTTTTTTTAATTTTTATTTTTAATAAGAAATGTTAGTCTATAACATGGCATTCCTATTAAAAGTATTTAATTGCCCATGAAGATAAATCACCGCGTTCTCATTAAACTGTCAAAAGAATTTCTAAAGGGAGGACAATGGCAAATCTCTAAAAGGTAAGAAAAGAGTAACAGGAACATGATAGGAGAGTATTAAAACAAAAACTTAGGGGACTCCTGCGTGGCTCAGTTGGTTACACGTCTGACTTCAGTTCAGGTCATGATATGGTTTGTGAGTTGGAGCCCCGTGTTGAGCTCTGTGCTGACAGTTCAGAGCCTGGAGCGTGCTTCAGATTCTGTGTCTTCCTCTCTCTGCCCCTACCCAACTCATACTTTCTCTCTCTCAAAACTAAATTAAAAAATTTAAAAAAATAAACACAAGAACCAAGAAATGTCCAGCAGGAGCCCTATTTCAACAACCTAACCTAGATCATGGAAACATTCGTGTGGATGGGGGAAAAATCCATAATATAGATCCAGCAGAGTAATGAAGGATGTCCCCAGCTCCACAGTATAGCTAAAATAAACTGTTTACATACTTAGTTTCTGCCTTTCCTTCCCTTTAGGTAGAGAATTGGAATGCAAGTCTCATAGCCCTAACTACGAAGACAGTAAAAGGATAAGTGGTTACCAGACGAAGGTGTGAGAGGATGAAAAGGAGGAACATTAAGAATTTGGGGGGCAGTGAAACTACTTTATATGATACTACATTGGTGGATACATGTCATTATACATTTGTTAAAATCCACAGAATGCAAAACACCAAGAATGAACCCTAACTAATGTAAAACATAGACTTTGGGTGATAATGATGTGTCAGTACAGGTTCATCAATTTTGAAAAATGTACCACTCTGGTGAGGGATGTTGACAGTAGAGGAGGTTGTTATGCATCTGAGAAGAGGGGGTATATAAAAAATCTGTATTTTCTGCTCAAGTTTGCTATGAAGCCAAAAGTTCTTTAAAAAATAAAGTCTTTCACCTGTTGGGAGGACATTTGGTAGAGGTCGTAGGGCCTCCCCATGGGGAAAATATACCAGCGGACCCTGGAGAACAGCCACATTTGCTGGTGTTGGAACAAAGAGGCCAGGGTGAAGCCTGGCACTATTTATGTGTTGTGATTTGCCATAGTCCTTAAACCACTGCTGCTACAAATCGCACAAACTTTTTCTAGGCCAGTCTGGCCCTCGAACTGAGTCTCTGGGCCTCTGTAGCAGCACAGCCATGAGAGCAATCACAGGGGCAAGCTGGCACTTGGCCACTGCTCAGTGAGACCCTTCCCCAGAGGGTCATAGCAGGCCAGGATGCAGAGTCTTCAGAAGTGAGGGGATTGGAAACAAAGTCCCATCTGAGGGAAAACTCAGGAGAGAGGTGCCACGTGACAGGCTGACAACTTGGTTGTGGACAGTGTAGAAACAGGCAGTGGATGGAAGATGGAAACAAAGGAGGGTGGCCTGATGGCCAGTGGGTGAGAGCAGAGAGTTCTGAGGCTAGAAACAGGGAAGCTGGGTGACACCATTTTTACCACTCCACACCTGCACGTGTATGCTCACGTGCACTAAACCAATTCACCCCAATAAGCTAATCAGCGCCACCTAGTGGAGAATGGAGCCATTACACCAAGCCCCATCCAATTGCGCCGACCAAGCGATAAACGATGTCCACAAGTCTCTGTTTAGTGTATGGACTATAAAATGCTTCATAGTTTGACTTAAAGGGGAAATTGGATGTAATTTCATTAGGATTTCATTCTGTTCACTGGTCCATCTATTCATTTTTTTTTCTTTTTCTTTTCTTCTTCTTAGATATAGAAAGAGAAAACAATTACTTTTATTTTCCGTTTTTATAAATGTTTTTCAATTTTATTTTTACTGTATTTTTTATTTTTTATAATTTTTTAAAATCTAATTTACTTTATTCATTTTATTGTATTTTATTATATGCATTTTTTTATTTTTTAAACATTTTCTTATTTTGTTTTCTTTTTTTTTCTTTTCTTTCCCTTTTTTCTCTATTCTGTCAGGCTTCTTTCAAAAAACAGATCAAAACAAACCTAGGAAATAGCTTCATTTCTTTGATTTTTGTGTTGTTTTTAATCTTTTAATTTTAATTTTTTATTTTATTAATTTTTTCTTCCTCCAAAATGACAAAAAGAAGGAATTCACCCCAAAAGCAAGAAGAAGAAATGACAACGAGGGACCTAATCAACATAAATGTAAGCAAGATGTATGTTTAGAATCACGATAATAAAAACACTAGCTGGAGTTGAAAAAAGCATAGAATCCCTTTCTGCAGAGATAAAAGTAAAATCTAGCCAGTACAAAATTAAAAATGCTATAACTGAGATGCAAGCTCAAACAGATGCCATGACAACAAGGATGGATGAAGGAGAGCAGTGAATAAGTGATAAAGAAGACAAAATTATGAGCAAAATGAAGCAGAAAAAAAGAGGGAAACTAAGGAAAAAGATCATGATATAAGAATGAGAGAACTCAATGACTCATTAAAAAGCAATAGCATCCAAATAATAGGAGTTCCAAAAGATGAAGAGAGAGAAAAAGGGGTAGAACATTATGTGAGCAAATCATAGCAGAAAACTTCCCTAACCTGGGGAAAGACACAGACATCTAAATCCAGGAAGCATGAAGAACTCCCATTAGATTCAACAAAAACTGGCCATCAACAAGGCGTATCACAGTCAAATTCACAAAATACACACACAAGGAAAGAATTATGACAGCAGCAAGGGAAAAAAGTTCTTAACCTATAAGGGAAGACAGATCAGGTTTGCAGCAGACCTATCCACAGAAACTTGGCAGGCCAAAAAGGAGTGGCAGGATATATTCAATGTGCTGAATCAGAAAAATATGCAGCCAAGAATTCTTTTTCCAGCAAGGCTAACATTCAAAATGGAAGGAGAGATAAAAAGTTTCCCAAAGACTAAAGGAGTTCATGACCACTAAACCAGCCCTGCAAGAAATTTTAAGGAGGACTCTCTGAGGGAAGAAAAGATGAAACAAAACAAAAAATACCAAAAGCAACAAAGGGTAGAAAGGACCAGAGAACACCACAAGAAACTCGAACTCTACAAGCAACATGATTGCAATAAATTCATATCTTTCAGTACTTACTTTAAATGTCAATGGATTAAATGCTCCAATCAAAAGACAAAGGGTAACAGAATGGATAAGAAAACAAGATAAATCTATATGCTGTTCACAAAAAAAAAAAAACACATTTTAGACCTAAAGACACCTTCAGAATGAAAGTAATGGCATGAAGAACTATCTATCATGTTAACGGCTGCCAAAAGAAAGCCAGAGTAGCCATACTTACATCAGACAATCTGAATTTTAAAATAAAGACTATAACAAGAGATGAAGAAGGGCATTATATCATAATTAAGGGGTGTATCCACCAAGAAGATCTAAAAATTATAAACATGTACGGCCCCAACATGAAGCACCCAAATATATAAAACAATCACAAAGAAACTCATCGACAATAACACCATAAAGTAGGAGACTTCAAAACCCCACTTACAACAATGGGAAGATCATCCAAACAGAAAATCAACAAGGAGACCATGCCTTTGAATGACACACTGGACCGGGTGGACTTAACAGATGTATTATTCTGAACATTTCATCCTAAAGCAGCAGAATACACCTTCTTCTTGAGTGCACATGGAACATTCTCCAGAAAAGATCACATACCGTGACACACATCAGCCCTCAAGAAGTACAAAAAGTTTGAGATCATACTGTGCATATTTTCAGACCACGATGCTATGAAACTTGAAATCAACCACAAGAAAATATTTGGAAAGATAACAAATACTTAGAGATTAAAGAACATCCTACTAAAGAATGAATGGGTTAACCAGGAAGTTAAAGACAAAATTAAATAGTACAAGGAAGGCAATGAAAATGATAACACTACGGCCCCAAACCTCTGGGATGCACCAAAGGCAGTCATAAGAGGGAAGTATACAGCAATCCAGGCCTTCCTAAAAAAGGAAGAAAGGTCTTAGATACACAATCTAACCTTACATTTTAAAAAGCTGGAAAACAACAGCAAATAAAACCCAAAACCAGCTGAGTATGGGAAATAATAAAGATTAGAGCAGAAATAAATGCTATCAAAACAAAACAAAACAAACAAATAGAACTGATCAATGAAAGCAGGAGTTTGTTCTTTGAAAGAATTAACAAAATTGATAAACCCCTAGTCAGTTTAAGCAAATAGAAAAAGTAAAGGATCCAAATAAATAAAATCAAAAATTAAAGAGGAGAGATCACAACCAACACTGCACAAATGCAAACAATAGTAAGAGAATATTATGAGCAATCATATGCCAACAAATTGGGCAATCTGGAAAAAAATGGACAAATTCCTAGAAACATATAAACTACCAAAACTGAAACAGGAAGAAATAGAGAATGAGCAGACACATAACCAGTAAAGAAACTGAGTTAGTAATCAAAAATCTCCCCAGAAAACAAGAGTCCAGGGCCAGATGGCTTTCCAGGGGAATTCTATCAAACATTTAAAGAAGAGTTAACACCTATTCTCTTGAAGCTGTTCTAAAAAAAAAAAAAAGTAGAAGGAAAAATTCCAAACTTATTCTATGAGACCAGCATTACCTTGATTCCAAAACCAGACAAAGACCCCACTAAAAAGGAGAACTATACACCAATTTCCCAGATGAACATGGAAGCAAAAACTCTCAACAATATACTAGCCAATTGGATCCAACAATATATTAAAAGAATTATTCACCACCATCAAGTGGGATTTATACCTGGGATGCAGGGCTGGTTCAATATCTGCAAAACAATCAATGTGATACACCAAATTAATAAAAGAAAAGACAAGAACCACACGATCCTCTCAATAGATGCAGAGAAAGCATTTGACAAAATATAGCATCCTTTCTTGATAAAAACCCTCAACAGAGTAGGGATAAAAGGATAATACCTGAAGACCATAAAAGTCATATATAGAAGACCCACCACTAATAACATCCTCAATGGAGAAAAACTTAGAGCTTTCCCCCAAAGGCCAGGGACAAGATAGGGATGTCCACTCTCGCCAGTGTTATTCACACAGTATTGGAAGTCCTAGCCTCAGCAATCAGACAACACAAAGAAATAAAAGGCATCCAAATGAGCAAGGAGGAAGCAAAGTTCCACTCTTTGCAGATGACATGATACTCCATATGGAAAACCCAAAAGATTCTACCAAAAAACTGCTAGAACTGATCCATGAATTCAGCAAAGTCAGAGAATATAAAATCAGTGCACAGAAACCGGTTGCATTTCTATACACAAATAATGAAGCAGCAGAAAGATAAATCAAGAAATTGATCTCATTTATAGTTGCACCAAAAACCATAAAATACCTAGGAATAAACCTAACCAAAGAGGTGAAAAATCTATACAATTAAAACTATAGAAATCTTATGAAAGAAATGAAGAAGACACAAAAAAATGGAAAAGTATTCCATGCACATAGATTGGAAGAACAAATATTGGTAAAATGTCAATACTACCCAAAGCAATCTAGACATTCAATGCAATCCCTATCAAAACAACACCAGCATTTTTCACAGAGCTAGAACAAATGATCCTAAAATTTCTGCGGAACCAGAAAATACCCCAAACAGCCAAAGCAATCCTGAAAAAGAAAACCAAAGCTGAGACATCACAATTCCAGGCTTCAAGATGTATTACAAAGCTGTAATCATTAAGACAGTATCGTACTGGCACAAAAACAGACAGATCAACAGAACAGAATAGAGAACCCAGAAATGGACCCACAAACGTATAGCTAACTAATCTCTGAAAAAGTAGGAAAGAATATCCAATGGAATAAAGATAGTCTCTTCAGCAAGTGGTGCTGGGAAAACTGGACAGCAACATGCAGAAGAATGAACCTGGACCACTTTCTTACACCATACATAAAAATATACTCAAAATGGATAAAAGACCTAAACGTAAGATAGGAAGCCATCAAAATCCTAATGTAGAAAGCAGGCAAAAACCTCTTTAACCTCAGCCACAGCAATTTCTTACTTCACATGTTTCCAGAGGCGAGGTAAACAAAAGCAAAAATGAACTAATAGGACCTCATCAAAATAAAAAGCTTCTGCACGGTGAAGGAAACAATCAGCAAAACTAAAAGGCAACCAATGGAATAGGAGAAGATATTTGTAAATGACAAATCAGATGAAGGGTTAGTATCCAAAATCTATAAAGAACTTATCAAACTCAACACTTAAAAAGCAAACAATCCAGTGAAGAAATGGGCAAGAGACATGAACAGACAGTTTTCCAAAAAAGACAACCAGATGGCTGACAGACACATGAAAAAATGCTCAACATCACTCATTATCATGTAAATACAAACCAAAACCACAATGAGATACCACCTCACACTAGTCAGACCCCAGATACCCAGAAGCAGAGATAAACCATCGCCATAGCACCCTGTCCAAATTCCTGCCCCACAGAATCTGTGAGATCATAAAAGAATTGTTACTTATAACCTACTGCATTTGGGATTGCTTGTTATGCAGCAAAAAATAAACAGAACAATCTCAAGACAGTCACATTAGAAAAGGCATCATAGAAAACGTCTGTTTCATTCTTTCACTATTTTGGTCTTTCAACTTCACAAAATGTTTTTCTAACATTTACTTCTACGACTGGCACCACTCGGATTCCTTTAGGTATACACACATAAAACCCACATCTCCATTCTCCATCTCTATTATTTCTAATAGTTGTTGCATTTATTTAATCATTTAACAAATATTATTTGAGTAAGGATACATAAAGAGTGCTTAAATGGACCAACAACACTGGAGATAAATATCTCTAGGAAAGCTCAGGTTCTTTATCACCCAGAAAACGGGATAGCCTTCCTTCATGTGACAGTGGAAACCCTTCCAGGTGACCAGAGAACTGTCCTCATAACCACCTTTTCTCTACATGTGCTTTGAGAACAGTGACACTCAGAAAACAACAGTGTAATGCATGTATTTCTTTCTTGGATATTCAACAAGTTGTGTGTGATTTTTTTTAAACTAAGAACCTCATGAAAAATTGATATTATGACTGAGCCCAACATAGGAGACACGTAGTTATGGCTATACTGAGTATAACAATAAAGCTTTTTCATTTCAGCTTGCTATTTTTTAAGAAATTAATTGACTTAGAAAGGAATAAAAACATTTCTTTATGCTTGATCTTAAAACCAAATAGCATAATGTTCCAAGAATATAAATGCTATGTGGTCCTGTGAGAACATTATGGCAGTCACAATGACCAATCTCTCCTGGCCAGTCTTTCAGTTCTGCTACAGTGAGGGAATGAGCTGGGACAGGAATATTGACATCTTCCGGGAAGGTACTGACCTCTATCATGATTAGAATCTCCTTTGAAGAATTTTTCTTTGCTTTTCATTGATAATGTGGTGTGTTAAGAATATTATATTTAAAAATTACATTGTAAATTTACTACGTTATGTTTGACTCTAACATTTATGTTGACTCCATGAGCCTGACCCATTTCTGCCAACAGAAAAGCAAAGCCACTTGAAAAATGTACACCAAGAGAAATTCCAGGGTATGTTTATTTTTTATACAATTTCTTGAGATCTAATTAATAAAGCCCATCCACAGATTACTTGCATACTGCATAATTAACCCACCAATCCACCTACAGTGGCATGTACCTCTACCACCAATTTAGCTTTCTTCCATTTAGGGATACTTAATGGCATTGTAGGAACAGGAGGAAAATGGAGGTGGGGAGAGGAAAACTGAGTAGTCACTGAGATAATGCTCTTGTACAATCTTTTTAGAACTACAATTTCCAGTAGTTAGTATAAAAACACACTTGCAACATGAAAAATTATACATAAAACATTTTCACTTGAACTAACAACCCAATTAAGAGCAACAAGATAAGTTTGCAAACTAATTACAAAATTGTAATGAAAATGATCAAGTCCAATGCTCTCCTAAGTGTGTTCAATAGAACATTAGTCTCTAAGCTGCTCCTATAAAAAAGCATTTTGAGATCAAATAAAGTTGAAAAATGTTGCATACTATATATCCCTTCTAGAGAGATTCATAATTTGTGTGATGTTTTTTAAGGCTCTGACAAAGTCTGCAGCAAACACTTGTAATTTTCTTCCCCCTGGTATTCCTCACACTTATTTGGGCACAAAACCATTTGTGTGTGTGTGTGTGTGTGTGTGTGTGTGTGTGTGCGCGCGCGCGCGCATGTGTGTTCTTTTGAGGGGGATATGGGAAGACAAGTAAACTATTCATTATACCCACATAGTGAAAAAGAACTGGTCTCATTTATAACAACAGGTACAAAGCATTGTTATTAACAGACCCCATTTCCTATAAAGGACTTCCTAGGAGCAGATGGGAACAGAGAGGAAGAGGCAGTGGTTGAGATTTTTTGAGATCCTTTTCATCTAGGTTTTTGTAACACCTTCATCCATCTTGCCTGTCCTTTTCCCCCCAGGCAAGTTAATGGATTAACCTAAGAACATAAAGTATCAGAGGCCAAAACTCTGCACCTGAGAATACATTGTAGCTTCACATGTACAGAGGAATAAATCATTTCACAGTCTCTCTCCAATGAAGCCCAGAAAGAAAAATCACAGACAGGGGGATTTGTCCTTTAGATGGTTATTACCCATAGCAGGTGGCAGAAATGCCAACAGTAAAAACTGCACTTTGGCAACCAAAGCTGCAGCCCAAACACAATGATGTTCACAGGGGCTCTGTCTGTTTTGCTGGCTGCTGAGGTGCTATATTAACATCCAAATAGTGGCAGACAAATTACTGTGCTTGTTTCCTTTGCTCCAGATTCCTGAACATGCACAGAAAGTTGTCCTTCAAGCCAATATTGGAGAAAGAAAAAGTAGAATGGAGGAAAGAGAAAAATGCCAGAAACAACAGTAACTGCAATAAAACAAAACAAAAAATTATCTCTCGACAAATCTAGCCTCAAGTGTATTAATTCTTTTAATGCTCAGAGCAACACCACAGAAAGTTACATCATTAATGTAATAACAGAGGGAGAGGCATTTTAGCTGAAGATCTTTAAAAGTTATTTATCTAGTTTGGAATTACACTGATGGAGTTTATAAAAATCTTATGTTTTGGGGATTCAGACTGGCTTGAAAGTGATCAATGAAAAAATTGTGAAAGATTCCTCTGGAATAGCCATTCAAATTTAGCTATAATAAAAGACAAAGATTCAATGAAAGAAGACTGGAGATGTGACAAGGCATAATACTCATAAGGATAGGTTTTGAAGTCTGATGGAACTGAATTCAAATCTAAACTTCACCATTTACAAGTTATTTAACCTTAGGCAAAGTACTCAATCTTCAAAATTTCCAGTTTTCTCATTGGTAGTATGGAATAAAAATAACTGTTTCAATGTGTTATTAGATTTAAACCACATAAGGAATACAAAGCATCCAGTTCAGTATCTGGCACATAGTGGATGTGTTATAAATGCTACTGCAATTATCATCGTCATTATCTTAGAGTTGGAATATGCTAGTGGTTCTTTCCTTAACTCCAGACAAGTAAGTGTGTATATCCCTTTCCAATAAAAACAATATAACATTGAAAACTTGTAATATGCCAGTCATTTGGGGGACACCTGAGCCTCCTTAGAGAATCAGGGAAGTCCGTAGGCATTCTTCCCAATATGACAAATAATATTCTCATAAATTCAAGCCAGTTAAATCTCCACTGAAATAATTTCTACTGCCTACACTCAGAAGTTCAACTTAGATGATAAGCAAGTGAGAGTCAGTCACACAGATTCTCAATGCTCAAAGGAATTATGTAGAACACATAATAGATCCCAATTGGATTTCTTGATAGGTAGGAAAGATATTGATTATCTTGTTCACTTATTCAACAGTTTTTGGAATGCTTCCTATGCCCCAGTCATTGTGCAAGAGCTGGGTATACCACGGGGAACCTCATAGATTCTGTACCTGTCCGAGTGAAACAAACATATTCTCCTAGTTAAGGTGCATGGCAAGTTGTTAAGATACTCTCAAAACAGTAACTCTCAGGACACCCTTTATTGGACAAAAAAATCTTAAGAGAAGTTGACATTAGGATCTTTAATAGTTCTGCAAAAGCTTTATCCCCATGGCAGACAGGGACTGAGAAAATTGATTAAAACAGCTACCCAAAGGGCACAACCGTTAAGGAAGCAAAGAGAAAAGTACAGCCGAACTTATCTATAACAAAAGCCCTAGACCATTAAAAAGCAACTCATAGGATAAATCCAAAGGGAAATTAACTCACATTTGTAACCAAAGGTCCAATGCTATTGACGCTTTAATAATTAGTCCTCTCCTGCTTATCTTCATCTACAAGGCTGAATATCTCAGATGAGTCACAAAGGATACTTTGCCCTGTATGCATATTTTGTCCCTTAACAGTGTTGTACTGTAGACTTTGCAGCTGTGCATGAATAGCGAATGGTGAACTTAGTAAGGATTTAAAAGACTGCATCCATTCATTCACTCATTAATTCATTCACATCATATATGAATACCTTCTATGTGTCAAGCACTATTTTAGGTTCCAGCAATAAGATGACCAGTACAGGAAGGGTCTCTTGACTCCCAGAAGCTCACAAGCAATATTGTAATGAGGAGAGAGGCAATAAAGTAATAAACAAATAGTACGAACCACTATAAAAAAAGACAGAATAATGGGGTAGAGTGATGGTAGGTAAGGGAGACTATTTTAGAAAGGGTGGTGGGAAAAGATTCTCTGTAAAGGTGACATTTGAACCGAGACCTGAATGACCTAATTGACAACAGGGAATAAAAGTCTCTCAGGTACCAAGAGTTTTCCTTATTTCTTTAGAATTATAACACTGTACCCCTCTGTGACTTTTAGAGACATTTCCTTAGAACTTACACAGCAGTTTATTAGACAGACTGAAACATAGCTTTGATTCTCTTTTCCAAGGAAACAGGTAATTTGACATCTGGTCGTTGATAAAGACTGCTAGATGGCTAAAAAAGAACTCACAGGTTGTCGATTTGCAATTCATTTCCTTTAAACTTTTTCTTCTTACTATTTTTTGTAATTTTAGAGAGAGTGTGTGCACCCCAGAGCAGGGGCAGGGGGGACAGGGTACAGGCCAAGGGGAGGGAGAGGGGAGAGGGAGAGGGAGAGGGAGAGAGAGAAAATCTTAAGCAGGCTCCACACTCAGTACACAGCCAACCTGGGGCTCAATCTCAGGACCCTGACTAAGATCATGACCTGAGCTGAAATCAGGAGTCAGAAGCCCAACTGAATGTGCCACCCAGGTGCCCCTCCTTCAAACCTTTTACAAAAATCTTCATATTTTGTTGGTAGGTAGAAATACAAACTGTTGCAACATTCCTGTCAGGAAATCTTAAAAAAATATGCTAAAAACTTGAAAATACACAATTTTACACTGGCAATTCTACTTCTTAAAATGCATCCTAAGGATATGATTACAAACATTTTACATAACCTAGCTACAGATATGATTTCTGCAACATGGTTTATAATAGCAAAAACTGGAAAATGACCGTAATGACCAATAACACTGGATTAATCAAAGTAAACTATACTATTTCATATAATGGAATATGGGTAAAACACCTGAAACAGTGATCACCCAATGATCAAAAACAAAACAAAACAAATCAAAAACAAAAGAAAACAACAGGGGAGGGGGTGCCTGGGTGGCTCAGTCACTTAAGCGTCCAACTTTAGCTCAGGTCATGATCTCACAGTTTGTGGGTTCGAGCCCCATGTCAGGCTCTGTGCTGACAGCTCAGAGCCTGGAGCCTGGTTTGGATCCTGTGTCTCCCTCTCTCTCCCCGCCTCCCCCACTCCCACTGTCTCTCTCTATCTCTCTCTCTTTCTCTCTTTCTCCTTCAAAAATAAACATAAAAAAACAAAAAAAGAAGCACTCCTAGTAGTTAACTAGTTGGCTAACAACTCAGAAAACTACACTGGATGTTAATGACAACAACTTAGAAAAGGGGGATGAAAGGTGAGGTCACAACAGAGGGTGAAAACAGTTAACATTGCTAGAGCATGGATGACTTTCCAGGCTAGCCTTTACACACTGGTAGACTTTAGCTCATGTAATCCTCATCACTACCCTGGGAGGTTAGCATTGGTCAGATCCACAGTTGTCATTCACAGTCAGAGAGAGAAAGACATTTGTCACTTATACAGCTCATAAGTGGCAAGGATAGACTTTGAACCCATGTGGTATGGTTCTAGACCTACTTCTTTACAAATCAGTGAGCAGCTTCCTTCAGATGAACCTTCTCTTCTAGAACATGGGTATATGACATTATTTGCCTCAAAAAACCACTGTGATATTAATACATGCAAATTCCTTAAAAGAGTGTCTGGCATAATAAGTACCATATATATGCTACTGCTATCATTCATTATTATTAATTATTAATGACCAATGTAATTTGGACCAATGTAACTAGAATAATTTATATAATAGTAATTGTGATGATTTCTATTTATAATCACATTCTCTTAGATAGTAATATAACAAAAACAGAGGCAAAATAATGAATTTTTTTTATGAGCAAAGAGTGGGATATTCCTTAAAATGTATTCTTCTAGACCACCTTTATCAGAAACATCTGCTTGTCAAAAACAAACCAAACAAAAAACAAACAAACAAAACATAGAGATTCCAAAAGCCCCACCAGAGACCTGCTATGATGAGATCCCCAAATATGCATATTTAGCAAAGGTCTTCTTCTGACCATGAAAGTTCAAGATTCCTTGATACAGAGGCAAAACTAAAACAAGAGTAAATCGAAGAAAAATCAGAAGAAACAGTAGTTAAAATACCTTGAAGGCATATATAGCGAGTCCTTTCAGGAGGTGGTATTTCTGGATTTCTGTCACGGGATTAAATGATTTTTGACTTGATAAAGTTTGCGCTTGTAATTAAATAATTTCCATACCATTATGCTCTGTTAGGACTGCATTAATCCAAGCAATAAAAATACAGTAATAATGGTGATGGATAATGGTGTATAAAGATGGATGATGATGATAATTAGGAGGTATTTGATGTTTTACATCAAAATTATACAGTCTTATTCTCATCAACTTTGTGCTGAACTGTGGTGACAATAGTGACTAACCAACTTTTTAAACAGCAATTCAGGAGGAAGTCCATTTGATCTGTTTTACTTGTGAAGTATTCCTGTATATCTCTACTCACCTTTGCTTTATTTATATGGTGGGACTCTTTACCTTAAAAATTACACTGCTAAGGTGTATGTTAAAATATCTCAACATTAATATACACTAAAAAAATAAAAACTGATAAATGGACAATAAAACACCCCAAAAGTAGAGTCACTTGTAAAATTAGGTTTCTAACCTAGAGCACATCCTATTTTCAAGTATGATAAAATGGCTAAGGAAAAGTTACTATTAATCAGACTTATGTATCCTAATTCCCTGTCCAGTTTCCACCTGGCTATTCCCACTTCCCCAAATGAACAGCCAAGTGTCAAGGAAGAAAAGTTTTCATCTCTGAAGTATAAAAGGAATCACTGCTGATAACAATCTACAATGCCCAAATATTTACTAAACACAAAAGAAAATCTCAGTTGGTCGTGCTGTTCAAAGAGAAGAATTTGATTCTACCTGCCAAAGGACTGCCAGAAGGAAGTGGCCACAAATAAATACGACACTGTGTGTATATCTATACCAAGTCTCAGCTGTGTCATGCTTTGAGGACTGTCCAAAAAGCAGTGCTTTCTAAGGAGGCAGCTAGGGAAGAACCTGGATGCATGCCCTTCATTTCCTTCCCTGTGCATAAATATCTCCACCTGTGCCAGGAGAAGAAAATGGGAGGGTAGCATTCAGAGCGCTTTTCTCCAATATCTACCCAACAGCTGCTTGGTTTTGGTTTTTGCTGACAGCCACTGGAGGCAGCCCGCATGAAATGTGCCTGCAACTCTGTAATCGATGATGACTTAAAGTACGAAAATGAACATATTCAGACATTTCTCCTCAGAAAGAAAGAACAAATAGCCAATATTAAACAAATCCATTTCTCTTATGCCAAGATGTTGATGGTGGTTTCTTTGGGCAGGCAAATGGTCCTTTTTACAACCAGCTCTTAGCTGAACAGTATGTATTGATAAAACATGGGCATTTGCATTCATTTTTCTAACTGAACCTTGGAATTTTTCATAAGATCCTTCACTTTCCTTTGTAACTGTTGCCATATAAAGCATTGTGTTGGAAGAGGGAGGTAGAGAGGGAGGGTGAGACAGAGATAAAGAAAGGGGGAAAAAAAGCAAGCTAATTTAGAAAAAGTAACTGGACCCTCCATACCAGAAGAAGCAAAAGATTCACCATTATAAATGCAACTAAAATCATCACCTCTCTTTTTCAGGCAGCATCAGTATCTGATGGGAATTCCTTGCAATGGAATTTTTTTTTCTGCGTACCTTTTTACTCATTTATGAATGCTACAAATATACACTGTGGCTGGGGGTGGGAGTGGTGTTTAGGCACACATAGGGACATGCTGGATCAGGCTTGCACTGGCTCCCAAGAGCCGCTGGATTGTCCATATCGCTTCCCAGCTCTGTGTTCAGTGATGCAGGTTTGCTGGGGGGTACTCTCACCCCAGAACTCAGCAAATATCACTAACTAGAGCTTTTTTTTTTTACTTTTCCACATAAAGCTAACCATATGCATATATATATATATATATATATATATATATTTTTTTTTTTTTTTTTTTTTTTTTTTTACCAGACTCCACTGGCCACCCAAAGCCTTCTTGACATGTATCTGGAATCCTAATTAAGCATCTACTATGTGCGAACGCTGGTACCTGTTATTGTATTTAATCCTCAAAACTATCCTTAAGGAGGGGCAAAATACCCATGGTTATCCCTGCTAGACAGTGAGACTAAAAGCTCAAAGATTAAGTAAATCTCCCAATTTTCTCAAGCTTTCACTAAGATATATTTTGAGTGCAAAATCCACTTCTGTATCACTATACAATGCTGTCTTCCAAGGTTAATGGGTGAGTAGATACTGGAGAAAAAATACTGTCCAAGGAACTCTTGATATAAACACACCAGTCAACAACATTGTAAGGAGGATGCAGCCTAGAGTTTGAGAAGGCCTGGGTGGGTGCGGGGAGTATCTAGAGACACATGCTGCAGGAATCTATACTCTTTACTCTCCTAATCTGCTTATCTAGACCTCAAATACAGACACAAAAGCCTTGCTTATCAAATCTGTTTATGCCACAAAACTTGGAAGGATATATTATCTCAGTGTCTACTATGTATGTTTGTATGACCCATCTAATATCCTTTTTGGAATAAGGCAAATTTTATAAATAAAACAAATGTCATAGATAAGCAGTTAAAAGAGAGGATGACATGAATCTTGAGAAGATTTCTGGAGGAGTTTGGAAGCTGTCTTCAGCTTCTGAAGAAAGATACTCTTCCATCTTTCTCCAAGGAGTGGAATTCAACCAATAAAACAGAGGTATGACAAGGAAGATTCCATTTCAACAGGAGTTAGTATTTTTATTTTTTATTTTTTTTTAATATATGAAATTTATTGTCAAATTGGTTTCCATACAACACCCAGTGCTCATCCCAAAAGGTGCCCTCCTCAATACCCATCACCCACCCTCCCCTCCCTCCCACCCCCCATCAACCCTCAGTTTGTTCTCAGTTTTTAAGAATCTCTTATGCTTTGGCTCTCTCCCACTCTAACCTCTTTTTTTTCCTTCCCCTCCCCCATGGGTTTCTGTTAAGTTTCTCAGGATCCACATAAGAGTGAACACATATGGTATCTGTCTTTCTCTGTATGGCTTATTTCACTTAGCATCACACTCTCCAGTTCCATCCACGTTGCTACAAAGGGCCATATTTCATTCTTTCTCATTGCCACATAGTACTCCATTGTGTATATAAACCACAATTTCTTTATCCATTCATCAGCTGATGGACATTTAGGCTTTTTCCACAATTTGGCTATTGTTGAGAGTGTTGCTATAAACATTGGGGTACAAGTGGCCCTATGCAAGGAGTTAGAATTTTTAAGTACAAGGTGGTGCACTGCTCACTTCTCAATTTACTCAAGCAGAGCCTTGAAGGTATCTCTCATGGAGTAATGATTAAGTGTACAGGATATAGAGCCAGATGACCCCGGTTAAAATCCTAGCTCTGTTGTTTACCAGCTATATGATCTTAGGCAAGCCTTACCAATTTTCTCATCTGTAAAATGAAGACAGTAATAGCATAGACTTCAATGGGTTGTTTAAATATAAAAAGAAATAATGTATATCATTATATAGAAAGTGCAAGAAGAGTGACTAGCACAAGGTCTGACCTATGTAAACATTCACCCTTGTTATGATGTCAAGAAAATACCTGCTTTGAGATAAATCAGAAATGTTATCAACTTTAATAGTCTGAGATTTCTTGTTTATTTAACTTTCCCCTGGAACACAGTGACAAAATCTTGGTTGGCCTATAACAAGTACTTTTTGATGAATTGAAACCCATAGTCCTTCAATGATTTTTAATGAGACTTGCATGAAAAATATTACGGTACATAAATTCTAGAGAGGAAGTAGAGGCAACATTCATTAACATTCATTCTTACCAATCTCAGAGCTTATAACGCTTGTTTCTGAATATATTAAAATAAATAAAGTATCATATTCCTAAGAAACAGCCCAACAGACTAGCCTTGACTTTCAGCAACTTAAAACAAATTATATTCTTGGGGCGCCTGGGTGGCTCAGTCAGTTAAGTCAGCTTCAGCTCAGGTCATGATTTCACGGATCATGGGTTTGAGCACTGCTTCGGGCTCTGTGCTGACAGCTAGGAGCCTGGAGCCTGCTTCAAATTCTGTGTCTCCCTCTTTCTCTGCCCCTCCCAACTCGTACTCTGTCTCTCAAAAACAAGTAAACATTAAAAATAATTTTTAATAAATAAAATCACATTCATAATTTTACATCTTAGTGCATATTTTTAATCTTTGCTTTCATTCAAATATGTAATGAGTTGATATATGGTAGTCATCGGAAATGCAAGATAAAAGCTACGTTTCTTCCCCTTTTTCCCCAAGTTTTATTCTTTGAAAGATTTACTGTGTACCAATTAATTTTGATGAGTGCTCTAAGGATACAAAAGATGCACAGAGAATTGTTCCCAAAAGGTGCCATCATCATTTCACTCTTGAATTTCTACCTACTAGGCAAGTTTGACTCCACTGTTGCTCACTGATACAAACAAGTGACTTCCATATAAATTTCCACCAAACCTGAGGAGCTAAGTTTGACTCAGTCTAAGCCACTGTCCTGGGAAGAAATGCCCATAAGAAAGATAAACTAGTTAGTGTTATTTAGCCTGAAGAATGGCAGGCTAGAAAGAAAAAAATCTTGTGTATTACCTATTTCAAAAATATGAATATTATTACTTGAGAGATAGTTGCCATATGTTCTTCATGTCCCCTGAGGATAAACAAAAGCAAGCCAGAAAAAAAATTCTCTTCATATGAGAGCAATGGGAATTTTGGATAATGATTTTAAAAAGAACTCTGGGATAACAAGTGCCATTGAGTATCAGAACAGGTTAGCAAAAGACAGTGTGAAATCTTTTCTCCAGGAGTGTTAGTTGTGTGTACATTGTTTTCTAATTTGTTTTACCACCTGTTTTTTATGGTTTTTTTTTCTATTTGTATTAATGAAGAATGAATAAGAAAAAGCTAACCCATTCCTTCCCAGGGATGTAACTCTGCAGACAAGCAAATGATCACTACAAAAGACCTCTGAGTCTCCTTAAGTTCTTCTTCCCAGGTAATCCTCATTTTTACCCTCTTGGTCTCATGGTAACCCAGTTGGCCCTAGAGTTCCACAACCCCCTTGGTTCTGAGACTTTCATTATTCCAAGCACCAGTCAGGTTCTCCTGTTCTTCTAATGGCCACTTACTCCCTCACTGTTCCTCACTCTCCTACTACACACTCATCATGAATATACCAAACCTTCTGACAACACTTCTTTCATGGAAAATATCATCCATTTTCATGGATTCAACCACCATCTTTGGGTGGCTAACACAAATCCACAGCCTTAGCTTGATACTCTCTCCCAAATTCTAGTCCAGGATCTCCTTACTGATAAATGGATGTTCTCACTTGGCTATTTCTTAAGTCATCAAAACCTCAAAACTATCACCTCCACTCCTTCTCTGGACTTTTTAGTATTTTTCATGGATGCCTCCATTTACTTTATTGGGCTAGCCTTCAAAATGTATCCCTTTTGACCCTTCTCTAGTCTAGGTACCTCCCTATCTAACTCTCCCAGGGCCTGATCAGTGAACTGGCCTCTCAATTCCTGTTCTATTATATTGCTCACGTCTTTCTTTCCCAAGGTTACTAGCAATGGTTTTCAAGCACATCCTGAATAGGCTCCAAACTCTCCACCCTGGCATTCAGGGACTTATAGAAGCTGACCCCAAGTTACTTTCCCACAATTTTTCCATCATTTAAAATCTGTCTACTTGAACCAAACCTATCAAGAGCTGCCTCTGATCCTTTGCTTACACTTAGTCCCAGTTGTGGTTTATCTGTTTGAGTCTTATATACAGTGTTGCCCCAAATCCAGCTCAAGGCCCACCTTTCGTGGATCATCCCCAGTCAACAATGATGATCTCCTCTTCCACTTCTAACAGTTAATTTGCTCTTAACACATATTCTCTTAAACTTTTGTTGCTTTTTTCCCTCATGTATCTGTTTCAGTACATAACTTTTTCAACTTTAAATTGATTGCAAACTATTTAACAGCATGAACTTTTATATATCTTTATATCTTCTCCCTTAAGAAATGCATGTTAATGAATATTGATTTAATTAATCTTGCTCAGCTTTAATTCTGAGTGTTGCTTCTTTTTCTGTGCCATCAGAATAATCAAAAACAATGCCCAACACATTTGATTTTGTCCTTCTCATAAGACTGGTAGCTTTTAATCAATCATTCCTCTCGAAGGGCCTATCTAATCCCTGATATGAAAACTGGAAGGAGCAAGGGGGGGATGTATAAGCTAAAGTTAGAGAAGAAGGAAGTGGAAAAGAGTAATATAAGGAAAGAAAGCCCTATGGTTTTGTTTCCTCTAAGTTTGACAACTCAGAAATCACTCATGATCCTTCTCACAGTGCAATCCCCATTCTGGAAAGTCAGTCAGGAAGATTATAGCTCCTATCAGTTATTCTCTGGAGCCCTTTCCTCAGTCCCAAGGCTTCTACATAAAAGAGCTAGCAGTTCCAGTCCTCTTAACATGAAGCAAGTTCCTGATCCATTCCACTAACCTGTTTGAATGGAATTACTGCCATTCAGTTTCTAAGCTGAATTTCCCTCTGTTGATTCTAGGAATACTACCTCTTTGGATACCTTAACTTTTTCCATCATTACACTTTCTTCTTTTTAGCACTCAGTAAAGAGTAATGGATACCCTTCTGCTGTGGCACTGTTGTTAAGTGAAGCAAATTATATCATTCTCACTAAATCCATCAAATTGAAATACCAAAAATGAATTCCTCCTGGTGGCATAAACAAACTGGTCTTTAATATGCAGAATATCATAACAGATTGTCCTTGGCTGTTCACTATACTGTATGTTCTGACACTTGTTGGTGTATTTACAGTGTTTCTACTAAAAAAAGATTTGATCAAGGGAAAACAGCCAAGTTCAGAATGTTTTAAATCTCAATTACATACTGTCAAAATAACTTTTAAATATATGTGAAAGTGAATATTTGCAATTCAAAACAAGAGCACATAAGGGAGAAATAGAAAATACTTCCCTTTCATATAAATTATATTAGGAAGAAGTTATTTGAATCATCCATTTTCTACCAGACTCATGGAGAAATGGATGGCAGGGTAGAACGGTATCTCTCTCCCAAACATTGCCCTTATAATGGAAAGTAATGGTCTCTAGAGAGATAAGGACTAAGTATGAAATGTTGATTAGGAGATGTGATAATTCAGAGAATGGTGACAGATAATTTTCTGATATTATAATCATCCTTTTGATACTCTAATAAGGACTCTAGAATCAGATAACAAATTTGTGTTAAGCATCTACTATGTGATTGGCATTGTCCTGGTTCTTGGGAAACATAAACAAGGCACAAGATTAGGTATCTTCAAAATAGCTGATAATAGAATAGCTCATGTGGCTTCATAAAGGAGTCATGGAGAATATGGGGCTGAAGATGGGGCCTTCAGGAATCAGTGCACTTTGCCTGAGTGATCAGAATAGGCAAGAGAACATTTTCAATGAGAAACTTCAAGAAAAGTCATGGAAACAGGATTGATAAGGGGGGGGGGCAGTAGAGAGAGCCACCCTGATTGGAGAAGTGGCTTGGGTATTGTACAGTAGAGAAAAATCAGTGTTGATAATCCAACTGTGGATTGATTTTGAAGATAGAAACCTGAAAGAGCATTGCATGTTGAAAGGCTACTAATGGGATGTCTGGCTTGGATCTTTGTGGAGCCAGCAACAACAAAGGGATGAAAAATCGGAGTTCATTCAAGCATTCTTTGAGATTTCCACTAAATGATGAAATGAGGGGAAAGAAACCCAGAAAGTACAAATGTAACAAGAAAATAGAAAAATAAGAAAGAAAGAAAGAAAGAAAGAAAGAAAGAAAGAAAGAGAAAGAAAGAAAGAAAGAAAGAAAGAAAGAAAGAAAGAAAGAGAGGGAGGGAGGGAGGGAGAGGGATGGAGGAAGGGAGGAAGGGAGGAAGGGAGGAAGGAAAGAAGGAAAGCTCTGAACAAGTCAACCAAAGGTCTTCCTTTTAAGAATCATGTTCAGGGGTGCCCGGGTGGTTCATTTGGTTAAGCATCCAACTTTGACTCAGGTCATGATCTCATGGTTTGTGAGTTGGAGCCCTGTCTTGTGCTCTGTGCTGAAAGCTCAGAGCCTGGAGGCTGCTTCAGATGTATGTCTTCTCTCTCTGCCCCTCTCCCACTAGCACTCTGTCTCTCTCTCAAAAATAAACATAAAAAAAATCATGTTCAAATGACTAAATTCATCAGTTTACTAAGAATCTTGTTCTGTGTAAGCAATAACTGAGGATAATCCCCTCATTATCTCCACTTACAACAAAATTAACTAACTCAAATAATGAATATGTCATTAATGTGGTACATGACTATTTTTGTCTTTTGCCCATTCTTTCATTTTTCATATGGTTACAGTAAGCCTAGGCAGTTGACTTTGCCTAATATGACCACAGCTCCTGGCTAGGAAGTTCTTTCCCCAGGAGATACTTGGGGAAGACAGTCTGGTTGTTTTCTTAAATGGGTATGAGGGACAAACCTGCGAAAAAGAATTGCCATATATAGATAGCTATTTGTACCAGGAAGCAGCAAAGACTAATCTGCAAAAATAGAGAGGAAATGCCCAAGTTAGTCAGCTGGACACATGAAGAGGATGCAAGATGTGTAGTTACCGGTGACCTGCCCCAGCTGAGCAACGCCCACATCATTGAATGCCACCTGACCCCCAAGACCATGAGTGAGCCCAGCTGAGATCAGCAGAGTCACTCAGCTAACCCCTACCTTCAACAGCTGACCCTCAACCAACCCACAGCTCCACAAGAAATAAATATTTGTTGTCCTATGCTGCTGAGATATTGTGGTTGCAGGTTATATAGCATGTTGTGGAATTAGCTAATTGAATTCAATTAATAACATCTCTGACCTAATTTGAGTTTCTCACGATCTGTATATTTCCTTTTTGCATAAATCAGTTTAAGCAACCAAACGACACCTAACCAATACACTAAAACACACTAAAAGAAAAAAGAAAATCACCACCACATTTATTTAACTATATTTTAAGTATTTTATTTAACTATACTTAACTATATACTAAGACAAATATTTTATTTAACTATAATGTGGGATTTCCTGTGCAAATGACAGATTGATATGATCTAAGTTACCAAGTCATCTACTCCATTCAGTCAGCCTAACACCTCACTTCAGTTCTCCATCATTCCTCCACTCTCCTACCCCCATCCTGCTCCTAGACAGTGTGGTGATCTTTTTTTAGAAATAAATTTCTCTTCCAACCCATCTCAACTTATCAATTCTATTCCTCACTCCTGGGGTCATGCTGCCCACTAATGACCTCCATTGTAAATGGATTTGCTAAAACTGTAGGAGGGTATGATTGATTAAGTCATACTATATCATCCTTTCTGCCTAGAATCACTGCTATTTCATGTGGCTTCTTGAAGATGCAACATCTTAATCCAAAGGCATGATCTCTTACAGAGTTTCAGGCATGCAATGAATGGGGAAGTTTTCTCCCTCATCTCAATTAAATAAGAAAACAGACTGGGCTCTACAGTGTCCAAAGATGTAAACCAATCATATATTGAAAGGGTGATTTGTAAAACTTTTTTACAGAGCATGTTTGCTTTTGTTCCCTGGAAACACTTAGAAAAAACAAAACTGCAGAAAGAACAGAGAGTATGAGTATGCCTGCATGTGTGCTTATGGGTTGGTAGGTGAAAGGAAACCTGTGTATGAAAACCTTGGGAAAACTCAATACTCATCACTTTACAGCACTATTGCAAAGGCATCCCCAGATTTCTCATAGTGCTAAAACCTAGGTCAATGTAAGAAGTGCAATGCAGGGATGAAAACTTATTTTTTTTTTCTTTTTGTTTCTGCTTTCCCCAAAGGCCTCCCGACATAGAGAGATGGATGGTGGCCAATGACAAGGATCAGGAAGTCCACCCCTTGCTGCCTAGGCTACAGGAATCTTATTTTTCATTCCTAGTGGTTTCCCCTCAGTGGGAACTACTTGTCATGGGGCCTGGCTTGAGTTCTCCAAGGACAAGGAGCCAGGGCAGGGGAGGAGAGACATCATTCTTCATTGTTCAGGCAGGCAAGGGAAGGATAAGAAGAGGAGGGAAAAGGGGCCATCCAAGACTGAGTCTTGATTAATTACCAGTCTTGACAATGACAGCAATGTGAAAAACAGAGCAGAAAGGTAAAAAAAAATAATTAAAATTAAAGTGACTTTATAGCCTCCTACACAAAAAATAATTTTATCTTAAATTAGAATCAGTTAATCACATCATATGTCTTAGAGGCAGAATCTGAAAATTTGGAAACGTTAAATAAACAAACAGAGCTCAAGACCTGCATTTTCTGGAGGTCCCAGCACATCCGGGAGAACTAAAGATATAGGAGACAATCTCTGAAAACCAAACTCAGGTTTCTGCACATACGTTTCATTATTATCTAGTGTGCCTTGTTTCTGTACTAATGACAAAAAGCAACTCTAGCCAACACACAGAGACAGGGAGGCCTGTGGGGGTCTTACTGTCTGTCCCTTCTGGGAATGTGAGACATAAGGGAGATGGTTCGTTTTCAGAAATACCAAATAAAGCTGTGCTGTCTAGCTAACAATAGATTTACAACCTACTGGAAATATGTATGAACCCCCCCCCCCCCCCCCCCCATAATGGTGTCCCAAAGCCTTAGACATTTCACTTCCTAGTTCTTCCCCTCTCTTTTGGCAGGTTTATTTTCATGGGCTTTGTGATGAGCATGTGCCAAAGAACTGAAGTCTCTGCCTCACTTCAAGGAAGGTAAGTTTGTTCCAGTCCAACTACTTTTTGCCTTACATGGGCATAGGTGATGTCGGGTAAGGCTGCAAACTCCTTAGTACTCAGCCAATGAGGAATCAGGGGAGGGACTTGCATGCTAAGATATAAATTGTCTAATGTACCTGCCAAAGTGCGCTTGTCCATCAGACACCTGCTCTTGCAAGAATGTTGATTAAAGCCTCGCTTCACCTGTGTTCCTAGTGTTCCACCTTTGATTGAGTCAGTAGGCTTATTTATCACAGGAATGAGACTCCATAACTCCTGCTTTCTTTTGTAGGAGTCTTCCAAAGTATATCTTTGTCTTTGCCTTACTTTCTTCCACAGCATTGGCTGGCCTCCAAACTACCCAGACAAAAATGCCTTCCAGCTACCTTCTGGTGTGCTAGAAATTCCCAGAAGTAGCACTGTTTCTTTAGGTGAAGGAATCTCATTCCTGGGAGGCCTCAGTGAACCACCAAATAACATTCACTTGGAAGTTCCCAAAACAAACTGTCAGCTTCACAATTTAGCCCAAGGCTAGGAAGTTCCTAGTTCTCTCAGGAACTGAGGGAAGATAAAGATGGTTCTGGCACTTGCATGTCAAAGGAAGTAAATGTGTGCCATCAGTTGCAATAATCTGAGCAATTGCTGGAAACAGCCCAAGGTTAAGGTAAGAGGAGTTCTGGGAAAATGGGGGGGGGGTGGTCTCAGTCAAATGAAAATTACCGTTATTCAAGGAGCCTAGAAACCTCTCCTACAAAGTTCCTTTTTCTCCAATGGAAATATTGTTGATATAAACATATCCTCTTAAAATTGCACTAAGCACCTTAAACTAAATTGTATCATTGTTTAAGTATTTGAAGAAATTTAAAGTTTAAAACACTTCTAATTAAAATTTTGTAGGGGTACCTGGGTACCCCTGGGTGGCTCAGTTGATTGGGCATCCGACTTCAGCTCAGGTCATGATCTCACAGTTCATGAGTTCAAGCACCACATCAGGCTCTGTGCTGACAGCTTGGAGCCTGGAGCTTGCTTCAGGTTCCGTGTGTGTGTGTGTGTGTGTGTGTGTGTGTGTGCCCCTCCCCCACTCATGCTCTGTCTCTCTCTCTCTCTCTCTCTCTCTCTCTCTCAAAAATAAACATTAAAAAAGTAAAGTAAATTAAAAAAATAAAATTTGTAAATAGTTATTTCTGTTAATATGTTAATGAGATTACCCTGTTTTGAATTATGTTAATTAAATTTGCATTCTGAAAGATCTAGTCCTCATAGAACTAATCCACATCTCCAGATAACAAACATGCTATGAGGCACTGTTACTCAGGGATAACAATAGGTTGCATTTTTTTTTTTTGGTAGTAATTGTACAATATTCTCATACAAGGAACATACAAGGAACACACGTTAGAAAACTATTTACTCATTCAGGGCTCTCCTCCAACTATGCTCTCCATCTCTCTTATTTATTTTCTATACCGATCTCCACAAGATGTTTCCATATAACTGTGATTAAAATGAGTGTCTAAACAGATTTTTCCCCATCTACTAATTACCTTGGCCACTTGGAAGCTCAATTTCATTTGAGAAGGGTCTACCCAATGGTTAAAAAAATGCTCAGAGCTTATAAAATGTTTTTGAAAAACACTGCTAAAAATTGGCAAAATCAAAAATAGACTGTAACGTACTTAAAGTACTTGGAACTACGATTTATTCAAACATTAATGCAATAGCAATACATTCTAAATTTAAATAAATTAAATTCCAAGACACTCTCTTGCTTGTTCACATTTCTCTCCCTTTTTCTTTTCACCACATCTCTTGTTCTAACGCTGCTAACACACTAGTAAAGGTTGAAATAAATCTCTCTGACCAATCCCTTGCTGGTGCAATTTTTAAAAAAAGTCAGACCCAGAGGGTGAAATCCATCTCTCTTTTCCCTTTAGTGCTTTCTTTAATTTATGTTTCTTTAAACAAACTATTCTTATTTAGAGGCTATGGCATATCTCTATTATCACCATTCTTCCCAGAAGTTCAACTCTTTTTGAATATCTTTTTATTATCTTCAAAACCCTTCTCTGACAAAGCCAAAGGATAGGATTATAATTTTAGCTAATTCTGTAGCAGAAAGATAGGTCTTTTTACATACTGCTTCTCTGAGTTTATCAACCTGTTCTTCCCAGTGATAAACTCTGAGCATAGTAGGTGCTTAACAAAGTTAGTCACCAATCTTAGAGCTGGAAGGGACTTTCAGGAACATTTAAGTAGTGGTCTGAGAATAAAGGAGACAAACCAGCTTACCTATTAATGTGTGTTCACTATGCTGGATTAGATGTTGAATAACACTGGTTTGGTAAATACTGTATATGTGTATTTGAAAAGTTGCTTAAACCATCCCTGAATACCTCCTGGGTCCCATTGACCACAAAAAATGTTCTGCTTCAAAGCTACATATGGCCAATACCCACTGCTTAATTCTTTGGTGAAGCAATAATGGTGAAAATGATTAAGAGCATATATTGAATGTTTACCACATATCAAGCACAGTGTCTTAATCTTGACAACTCTAATGGGGATACTGTTATTATCTTTGGATTATCACAGTTGATAGAATGAGAATCATATAGCAGAGAGGCTCAGTATTGTGCAAGTTGTACAGCTAGTAAATAGAAGAAACAAGATCCCAATCCGGTTCTGACTCTAATGCCCATGTTTCTACTCACTGTGTCTATAAGGCAAAAAGTGTCCAGGATCTAGTGAGCACTGTTCTTTCTGGGATCTCTTTGGTTTCTACTGCTGCTTGAACACTTCTATTTGACATTGTTCTCAGAGTTGACTTTTCTGTCAAGTGTGAAGACAGGCTTACCCACTGACAGTGGAATATTTATATATAGCTTATTTATATCTAACACAGTAGAAAATTCAGAGACTTTGAATTGGGACAAATTAGCAGTCAAATCCATGTTCTACCAATTCTCTGCTGTGTGGTTTTACACAAACTTGATTTTTTGAGTGTCAGTAGGATGTTCCAAGAGTGAGTTGCAACAAGGTTTCAAATTCTTATGTCAAATGCATTGCAAATAGGACACTGTCAATAAACAGTCTCTATTATTATTGTCGCTCAATGAAGAGTTCTTATATTTGCCTATCTCTGCCATCAAGATGCAAATTTAGGGCATTTTCTATTTTCTTTCCCTATCTCTGCCATGAAGATGCAAATTTGGGGCATTTTCTATTTTCTTTCCATTAGAGGACAAATTATGTCAAGACAGCAATGTAAGTGGATACATGGTGATTCTGGAAGTCAGAACCTGGATAGATCCACAGGCATAATGGTTTATGGCGTCTTTAAAATTCATCAGGAGACCCCAGGACACCTTGGACCATCACCATCAAAAAGCTGCCTCCCTACAGAGCAGCCATTAGACCAAACTGGTTACACCAGTTGTCTTTACCTATCATGAATGTCTGACTTGCCCCTGATCAGGCTATTGGCTATGCCTTTGTATTTCAGCTTGCTCTCCCTACTTGCATAATTTATTTGATCTGGTGTCTGACCTGTTTTTTTCATGTCAGTTTCTCTTGTGAAACGGTAAGTGCTAACTTCTCCATTGTTCATGTATCTTATGTGATGGATACAGCACTAACTTTAGAATACCATTCCAGCTGATGCTGACATTCAGGCCCTCACTCAGTTCAGAAGAGAGTCATTTATTCTGGGAAATTCTCAGCTGATCCCTTTGGCTTTTTTTTTTTTTTTCTTCTCTATACCCAAGGCAAAAAGTAACCCTGCCTCACTGGAGATGGGAGGATCTATGGGGTATCATGCATGCGCAAGTTTGATCCACGATGACCCTTGCTGTTATCCTGTTTTAGTTAGATGCGAATTTGATAAGGGAAAACTCTGAAGACTTTAAAGACTCCTGCTATGGCATAATTCCTTCATAATGCCTGTGTGTACTTATTCTCAATAACTCTTAAATGACTCAATAGAAGGTTAAGATGAAAATGAAGAGGTTTTGAATAAACCAGGTCAAGTTTCTCTTTCTCCCTCCACGTATCTCCACCAACATATTCAGAATTCCAGAGAACCTCTAGAATAATTTGCTTTTTCAAGGATTCTCTGCATTAGAACTGGAATGACTATGGCCTCTTTGGATCTGTAACCTTGGAGAATTGAGAGAAATCAAACACTTAGAGTTTATATATTTAGCTTCACAGCAAAACAAGGCCATGAAAATTGAAGATATCCAAATGCCAACAGTGACTTTAACGAATCCTGTGTTCCAGAAAATACTAAGTGCCCATTAAAGAATGACAAATTGTTAACCTTATATTTAAAAAAAAAAAAAAAAGACTAAGGCCTTTAAAATAAAGAAAAAGGTTATGTTTTTTTACAAGTATGTATAAGTTAAACTTGACTTCAATTCACTTTTTCAATGAATTATTGAATACTTACTATGCATCGTGAGCACTGGGGAGATAATGGATATAGAAGGGAAAGAAAGAAAAAGGAGAGGAATATGTCAGTTAAATTGGGAAAAGCTGATACTTTACTGACTGTCAAGAATAGTATGATGACAATAAAGAAAATTTTCAATAAGAAGTGTGGACCGTTTCAAAGTTAATCTGAAAATGTCTCCATGGTAAGAATACTTCCCTCTCCCTTTTGATGCAATATCTAATCTTTACAGACTGCTGGCAGTAACCATCACTGAAAATTATAAGGAAATCTGAGCAAATAAGTAGATGAAACATTATTTCCCTTTAGAGGATCTTTGAAGAAACATCCAATACAGCCCAACTCCAAAATGTAATGTGCCTCCTAGTCAGAACATATATTCAAGTATAATATAAACCCCAGCCCCTGTTATAAATATCATCTTCAGGGAAATCTTTCTCAAGGAAGAGAAAAATCACAGTATAATATATTTGGATAGACACAACAAACCTGTCTCCTTTTTGATGAATTGATAAATATGTTTTTATTATTACTATGAAATAGGTTATATATGTATATAGTTATATGACTTTTTTTATGCATGACATACTATGGGATTGCATTCACCATGGATTGACTTACAGTTTTCACTGTTGTGTGTCACTACAGAAAGTTATATTCATAGGCCTACATTGTATATATCTTATTAGGAAGGAACTCCAGAGAAAAAGTCTTTACTACAAAAGCAACAGCCATACTCCTCTCTAGATGACTTGAATTTTGCTGTGGAAAGCCTCCATTCCATTTTTTAGGTTCTTGAAACTGCTGCTTAGTACCTCCCTTTTATGTCTTTCTTTCCCCTTGTCCTAGCCCTCTTTTCACTATGCAACTCAAGAAAAATCACATGACCTCTCAGCAAAGACCAAGAGACAAGACCTAAATATTTATTTACCTCAGCCAACTGGAACATAATAACCAACTGTAGCCATTCAAAAGTGTGGTAGATTTAAGGGTGGCTGGTGCTCCCCTGAGGAAGTCTGAAGTTATCTGACTCCATTGCCTTAATAGCTTTGTTTAGGCCAAGAAATTATCATTTAACGGAGACCCTATGTCCATAAATATGTCTCTGAAGGCTATTCCCCAGAAAGATCTCTACTACGGATTTCATCACTGAGATTTCATCTGAGATTTCCTCAGATGAGGAAAAGAAACATCATGTGCTGTATAGGCTAAAGGTCTAGTGGCAACATACATTTGCTTCAAACAACCATATCTTCTTTCACATATTTTGAGGTGTCTGAAATAGGGGACTTGGAAATCCTAACGTTTGGCCATAGTGTTTGGGAAAGAGGTTCACAACCACCACCTTCATCACCAATTTTACAATAAAGATTCACCTTGAATTTGTTACCCAAAGTACTGAATTCAATAAATCCATGCTACTTTTTCCCTTAATGCAATGTCTTGTAAAAGTGACTCAAAGCTTTTTATAGGCATTTTCTTCTCACTGTTGAATGAAGGAGCCAGGAAAACATGTATAATTCCCTCTGTGTTAACATGACAGAAATTCTAGCTGACTTATTATGGTAAAACCTTATGTCTACCAAAGGCAAACAAAACCTACCAATGTTTCACCAAGATAAAACCTGCCGAGGGGCACCTGGATAGCTCAGTTGGTTAAATGTCCGACTTCGGCTCAGGTCATGATCTCACCATTTGTGAGTTCGAGCCCCGTGTCAGGCTCTGTGCTGACAGCTCAGAGCCTGGAGCCTGCTTCAGATTCTGTGTCTCCCTCTCTCTCTGCCCCTCCCCCACTTGTGCACGTGCACGTGCACGTGTGCGTGCTTTCTCGCTTTTTCTCTCACAAATAAATAAATATTTAAAAAAAAGATAAAACCTGCTGGATTATAAAGTTTGGTATTTATCCATATGCTCAACAAATACTTCCTGAGTTCCTGCTTATGGAAAGCACCCTACTAAGAAGTATGGGCAATGGTATATACACAGGGCATGGACCCATGCTCTCAAGCAGAAACCATCTAGTAACCCAGTTGAGATGATTTTCAATCCCATTCAGTTAGGGTTCAGTGTTGAAAATCTAAGAAGGATCTTGCTATAACAATATATTAGCCATTAAAATCTATTGTGATCCTGAAGAACAACATATGCTACTTTCCTCCATGTTTACATACCCTTTAGAATAAATAATTGTTGGAAACAGAATTATCAGTCAGTAGGGTAAATTCTTATGCTGGGCACTGAATTATTCTAGAGGGCAATATGACATTTTGTCAGAACCTAAGGGAAAGGATCATTTAATCTGTTTTCATTCCAATGCTGCTTCAATAAAATGAAGATACTAATACTTCTTACTTCACTGGTACACTGTGAAGATTAAATAGCATAATGAATTTGAACCACTTAGCCCCATTCTTGAAAATAAAAGTTAGCCCTTAACAACAATAAAAATGACAATATAGTGTCCTGCCACCTATGAAAACTGCTAAGTGGCTCTAGAAATTTATTTACCTGTTTTAAAGAGGCATTCCAATTCTGCTCACTGGTCTGGAATTGTTCAAAAATAAATTATTTACATGCTTGAAAAGTACAAACACCACACTGGTGCTCTGGATGGCATCCTCAATTTTAGAATGTTTCTAGGTGAATGAAGCTCATGGCCTTAGTTTACTACCAAAGCAGAACAAATGGTGAGAAGGAAACTCGACAGGAAGTAATCTGTCCAGATGTTTATTTCCCTTCATTTAGGTCTGTAAGACATATAGATCAAATGTTCAAAGCTATTAGGAGCAGAGAAAAATGCCAGAATCGATGCTGCAACACATTTTGTGCTTACCCTGAATTAATGCCTCTATACAAGTGTTCCCGATCTAAGTTCTTGTTAATGGTCTTAAACGTTTGATCTATATCTTTTTGCCAGCTCCAATACAGAAAAATCTACATCATGGATTCCCCATAGGGTCACAAGGAAAGTAATCTGCAATGCCAACAGAGACCGTTAGGAGCTGTGCTAGATTTGAATGACCCTTCCCTTCTTAGGAGGTAATTATTACAGAGAAACCGGAGGCCCATACATCACAAAACACAACTACCATCAAAGTGGGAGCCTTCACTGCTCACCAATAATTGAAGGGGAGGTTCCTTTTAAAGAATGAAAAAGTTTTAGAGACTGGATTCCCTTTCCTGTTATCTGCCTTAAGACAATTTCAATAAAATAACGTGGGAAGCATGGAAAGATCTGGCAACAACTCTGAGGTCTTCAGTAATAGATCTTATCATGACTGGACCATTGCTTTCCCAACTGAATTCACTGGAGATGTGATAAAATAATATAGAGAAACATGTAATAGTAGCTATAATGCATATGCACAATGTATATTTGTATATTAAAAGGTCAAAGTCCCACAGTGAAGCAGAATTTTGAGATTTGTATGCCACCATGTATTTACCAAGTGTATTTAAGTAAAAAACACTTTTTTTCTTTTTCTTTTCAGGTACATCCTGATAGAAGAGATTACTGGCAAGTCTATTGATTTCATGTTAAACCACTGAAATGGAATAGGATAAAACAGAATAGCTAACATTTACTAAGTGCTTAATACATACCAGCCAAATATTATTCTAAGTACTTTGCACGTAGTAGTACATTTTATCCTCCCAGAAACTCTTGAGGTATGTCCTATTACTATCTCACTCTACAGAGGCACCAAGAGGCTAAATACCTTCTCCGGGTCAGATGGATGCCAGTTTTTGACCCATTCATCTGGCTCCAGGATATCCCAAACTAGCACACAGGTAGAAAACTGCTAGAGACCATTTTATAATATCTTGGGAGAAAAGAAAAAGTGTTTGGTTTGTTTGTTTGCTTGTTTTTCATCTAGAAAACAGAATCCCAATGGGGTGCGTGAGTGGCTCAGTCGGTTAAGCATCCAACTCTTGATTTTAGCTCAGGTCGTGATTTCACAGTTCATGATGTCAAGTCCAGCATGTGTCAGCACAGAGCAAGCTTGGGATTCTCTGTCTCCCTCTCTCTGCCCTTCCCGCCCCATGCACTCCCCCTCTCTTGAGAAGGGAAGCCAGCAAAAGTGAGAAGGAAATCTGGCAAGGGCAAATAAAAAAGAGGGGGCCAGCCAGATGTATGAGACCAAATACTCCCCTTGCATGTTTTTGGCTTGTGGAATCTTGCTTGCCTCCTGCATCCACCAACTGCCAGCATAGCACCATTGATAAACGTCCCCTCCTCCCCTTTTTCTTTTTTCTTCTAGAGCTCCTACAATGCCAGCCATAAAAGAAGGCCAACGCCAAGGTTGGGGCTCAGCCTTTGGAGATGACTCCACCGGGCCATCACTGGTGCAGAATAAACATTCTTTTCTAATTCCCTGAGTGCGTGTTGCTTGTCTCTTCCTGGGCGTCAAATATTTGCTGTAACATTTTTGGTGCAGGGGCCAGTAAGCCAACAAGCCATGCTGGCCCCTTGAGTCACTGTCGTTGGAGGCCAGTGGAGAGGCTACTCATATTGGGTCCCTGGGATGGAAAGGAAGGTGCGTCACTGGACCCTGGCTCTTGCTGGGCCTGGCAATAGTTGGCCACCGCTAGGCTTGAATAGACTTCCGGGGGAATCAGAAAATTCTGCCAGGACACGACCTCAGATCAGGTAAATGGTCCTGGGGACCCAGTACCAATTCAGGCCTACCTTAGAGGCAGAAGGGTAACCTGATCACCTCCCAGGTGACATGGTCCTGAGGACCCAGTACCAATTCAGGACCACCCTAGAGGCAGAAGGGTAGCTCGATCACCTCCCAGACAACATAGTTGCCACATAGAACAGGGAAGTCCTGGGTGGAAGTCTGCAATCTGTCTGAATGTGTGTGTGAGTGCTTATGCTCCGTGGTTTTGGTTAAGGACCCTGAGTGGGTCCTACACTGTGATTCTGTGATGATCTCATATGACTCAAGGCAGAATCAGGTCTGCTGAGACCTGATGGAGTCAGGGGTTTATACTGACCTGCCAGTGCTAAAAGGCATCTAAACACTAACGAGGGGAGCAGCCAGGCGGAGGAAACAACCTCTTTCCACATGTTTGTCCTGCAACACCGTGCACTGGGAGTGGCCCATCTAGGATACCAGGATGGGGGGAATTCCTCAAAACCAACTGTTAGAGCCAACTGTCTCTGGTTAGTCTACCTCAGAATGGGGACTTTAAGAAATATTTCCAAGAAACTGATGAAACGCCCTTTGTTTGGGGGAAATTCCCTTTCTTCTCTGGACTCACATGGACTGCATAATTCCACTAGTGGAAAACAAAACAAAAGCCTGGAGTCTGCTCCTCTGTCTGAACTGACAAGATTTAAAACTGGGAATTCTCTTTCTCTCTCTTCTGCTGGCACCTCCCCTCTTCTGCCTTCTCTTCCCCATCCTGTGGTTTCTGCACCAGCTGAGGTGTGCCTGCCTAAATGGCTGCTCAATGCCTCAGGCACCATCAGCTCCTCCTCCCTGCCTAGAGGTCTGGGAGCAAACTCCACCCACTTCAGATTTCCTCATCAATGTTCCAGGTAAACATTAACCAAGGAGAACAAACAGTCAGTGGACCCAAGTAAAACATATTCAATGTCTAAACTAAAAGTGTGTTGGTTTAAGATAGACCTGTTTATCAGGGCGCCTGGGTGGCTAAGTCAGTTGAGCATCTGACTTCGGCTCAGGTCATGATCTCGCACTCCGTGAGTTCCAGCCCTGCATCGGGCTCTGTGCTAACAGCTTGGAGCCTGGAGCCTGCTTCGGACTCTGTGTCTCCCTCTCTCTCTGACCCTCCCCCGTTCATGCTCTGTCTCTCTCTGTCTCAAAAAATAAATAAACATTAAAAAAAATCTTTAAAAAAAAAGACCTGCTTCTCAACATTAGGTAAAACAAACAAACAAAATTTTATTGTACCTAGATTTGCTAAAGGTTAAATAAGCTCATGTTATTGCTGTTCCAATTTATTAGCAAAGACTGACTTAAATAATGGTTAACTTTGTGTGTCTCATAGTTTTCATGGGTAATTGTTAAGAGAGCTTTCAAAGTCTTTGGTAGCCTAAAATGTTAAAGTTTTGCTTGCATGATAAATTGGGATTGAATTCATTGGATATCTAAGGAGATAAGAGACAAAAGTATTAATTACTAGATGTAGGTTTGTGTTTTTAACTTGTTGCAGAGAAACTAAGGATATTTAGATCTGTTGAAAAACATGATTTGTGCTTAACTGATTCACAAGTTTGCCATCTAAGGAATTCTGGTGTTAACAGACAGTTCACAATTGGTTACTACTTAGTTTTCACTAGAGACCAAGGTTTCTAAGAGTTAAAATTCTGCTAAGTGTAGTTAAGACTGATGGAAATAAAGAAACTCTAAATATAGAAAAGAAGATATGTAAAAAAGATATAAGGAATGGAAACACATTTTTGTTAAAAGTAAAAGAAAGTAATTTTGTCCTAGATGATATTGGTTATTTGGAGATAAATGACTTGGGACAAAATCTGAATGCAAAGGAAAGTTGAAGAAGATCTGTGAAGGAAAACCTTTAAAAAGAAATTTTATAAACAGTCAGAATGGACTAAGGTTAAAATAAATGGATTTTAAAAGTACACTGGTTTAAGATTTTTAAAAAATCAAGATATATGTAAGCAAGGTAAGGTGGATCCTGATTTAATGGCTATCCTTTCTGAAGTCCAGCAATCAGGAGGGCAGACAATTAAGGACTCCTTACCAATATCTAAAGCAGACCCAGAGAAGGAGGAAGGGAAGTCTTACACCTCAACCTCCTCCTCCTCCTTAGGTCCTCAGTCTATATAGAAAGTGCCCCCTTTTTCTTTTTTACCTCTCAAGCTCCTACAATCCCGGCCACAAAAGAAAGCCAACGCCAAGGTTTGGGGCTCAGCTTTTGGAGATGACTTCACTGGGCTAGCATCAGTGCAGAATAAACAGGCTTTTCTGATTCCCTGAGTGTGTGTTGTTGGTCTCTTCCTGGGTGCCAAGCATTTGCTGTAACATTCTCTCAAAATAAATAAACAAAACAAAACAAAACAAAAAACCCAGAATGCTAACAAGAAGGAAGGAATAATATCATCATATATATAATAGGATTCAAAAAAAAAATAAATTAGCTATAGGAAAAATCCCCAAAATAAAACTGCTGAAATAATAGAGAAAGTACAGGTTGCAGAATTGCTTTCTCTATGAATCTCTTAAAATAAAAATGTTTGCCATGAACACCTCTTGGAACAGTCTTTATTAAAATGAATTTGATTGATAATCCCTAAGTACTTGTGAAACTGCAAATATCCAGAATTTTACTTTGGTAGAAGACCCCTAGTGAGTGTGAGGTGACTTTCCTGGATGATAAGTGAGCCAGTCCACAGCAAATCTCCTATGTGTTAATATTTCCACCTGAGAAATGAGCCTGTTAGAACCACGATAAAATCGATGCTTAAAAGGCACAAATAATAATTTAATCACATCTTAAGATGACAACATTCTTTATAAGCACAAGTTGACTGTGTGAGCTGAACCTCTGTAAAGTATCCTGAAATGGCAAGATTTGTGGCAAAAATACAGGACCATTAAATTACCACTGATAGGACAAAAACTTGAGAGTATGTAGAGTTAGGCCAAAATATTTGTTCAGCATCCTTAACTATCCATATTATCTTTTCATACAGAAATATTACAAATAAAAGGCTAGAGGAACTGGGGAGTGATATCCATTAAGAATGGTCAATGAAGGGTTGTCTCTGATAGAAAAACAAAACAGACAAAAACACCATGTTATAGCATCAACAGTGAAGTCTCAAGTACATTTTCTTTTCATAGAATATGGCTCCTGGCCATTAGTGAGATAGGTCTTGCATTATTCAGATCTTCTCTTTTATTGTCCTCCAGAGAACTCAGGCTAGCATGTGTAAGGGAATGTTCCTTAAGTGAATATCCATGATGAGATACATACAAATACACTGGTTTGAGGAATACTTGTATTGAATTGGTAAATACTGTATTGGTACAGTGCCAAATTTTATGAAGGTAGAAATGACACAGGTTTCTTGAAATACTTCCTGAAAAGGATAATGGAAACCAAAAGCTACTATCTATATCTGCAGATGTTATCATGGAATCTTTTCTCCTCCTATCTTTTTTTAAGTAGATAAGCATAAATCATCTCCTCATGCTATTTCCTTTCCTCGTCCCTTTTTTATTACAAAGTTAAAAAGTATTGGACAGTATCCTAAAACACTACAGATTTCATATCTTGTTTTGGCTAATTATATCATCTAGCCAGCCAAAATGGTTTCATCAATGAGCTTGCATTGCAGGAGCTCTTCTAATCAATTCTTTGACACTTAATTAAGAATTCTGTCTGTCTGTGAGGGATCTGGAGCCTGAAACAAGTAGGGACTTCTGTGTGGGGAAGGTAGGTTGTCAGAGCTCCTGGCAAACCTAAGCTCACATCTCTTACCACCTCTGGTATTCCTGTTGCTTTGATATTACTTTGAAGTTATGGACACACCCTCTTTAATCCTCAAGCCTCAATTTTCTTCTTGGTTACTATCATCTAAGACCTACTGATGATAATGGTTTCAAAACCACTTGAAGGTTCCCCATTTTTCATGGACAAATGTGCTAGGCTACATTATGGAAGTCAACTTGGAAGCTTAGAAACTGAGTTGGAATCTCTGAATGAAGTTGAATTGAGAGGGTCTGTGAGACAGGAAAAGAAAAACAGGTTAAGAAACAGGGTGACGCTGCAGGCAGTCGTTTGAACTTCAGTGGTGAAAGGCATCGTCATTATGTGAGATTAGAGCAAGAAAAAAACAAAACAAAACAAAACAAAACAAAACAAAACAAAACATTGTGATTATAGACTAGAATTGGCCCGAGTGAGAACTCTGATGGAATTTTTAAAAGTTTCACCTTTCTGGATGTCAGGTTTACTAATTTAAATAAGTAGATATTGTTTAAAGGGATATAATCAGATTCCCCATTGCAAATGTTTACTGAGCATCCATGGGATGCGTGGCATTTGACCTGTTGCTATGGGCTTCAGAGAGTATTTGGACCTTCTTTTCAATTATCTTGCAACTTGAATGAAGACATATTCCATATTTCATACATACGGAAAGTAAGTCCATATACAATATAGAGAACCACTGAAGTATGTAACAATCGAGGCAAGAATGGAAGAGAGAAGATATGGTTGGGCTGACCTAGCAAACTCTACTATAAATCTTGCAATAACACATGGGGAAAACTGAAGTATAGGGGAACTACTGTTTTATGTTTACTAATGAGTTTTTGCTAATAATTTCAAGGACTTAAACCCAAATGAATATATGGATTTTAAAGTATAATAAAATCCAAAAGGATCAGAATTAAGAGCATTAAAAAAGTGTGTTTAAAGCAAACAATGATCAGATCTTAGAACTATATATATCCTTAAAAAACCCAATCCATGGGAGAATTCAAATGTAGACTTTTTTTTATAGTATCTAGTCTTAGTGCCTAGCAATATTTCTCTTTGTTTAATATATCTCAGATTTTTCTTTATGCTTTTTATTTGTGGTGAATATGTTTTTCAAAGTCACTTCCTGCATAACAATTCATTTAATCACTGATGCTGGATTTCAATGATGAGTAAATTATTTAATAACACTAAAGAATTTTGCAGTAGATTTTGGGAGGACCTCTTGTAGAATCTATTATTTCTCCTCATCATAACCGAACTTAAATAATTTGTTGCGTGATTACTTGTCTAATGTGCCTCAAGCCTACTAGACTCTAAGTTCTGTGGTGGTAGTGACGGTGTTCATCTCCTTTAAACTTTGTCTTAACACTTAGCATATTTTTGCCTTTACAAATTGTAGATACTCAATAATTATTAATAAGTGAATAAAAAACATTACATCAACCATTTTGTCAATATCATACAGGGAAAAATGTGATTATGTAGGGGTGACAGCAAAGATTGAAAATACTAAATAATGGATCTTTTCTTTTATATCACAGTCATACCAACCAAGAAATGTCTCCATATTCTTTGCAAAAGAGCCATCAAATTTCTTTCTAAGTCACATTACCCTTACTAAAAGCTGAACTTCGGAATTCACGATTGAAATGCTTTTCACATAAGATACCCCAGCACTATGTACACCACCAATTGACAGTAAGGGAAAAGGAGGTTGGAGCCATCTAGCTATGATTTCAAGTTTTCAAGAAGAAACCAGGGGGAAATAAAACAAGAAGAGGATTACTTTTTTAAAAAGATATCGGGGGCACCTGGGTGGCTCAGTTGGTTAAGCGTCAGACTTCAGCTCAGGTCATGATCTCGTGTTTGGGGGTTGGAGCCCCGCTTCAGATCCTCTGGGCCCCCCCTTTGCCCCTCCCCCCCCTTTCTCAAATAAATAAACATTTAAAACATCTTTAAAAAATGAATAAAAAGATACCAGATTAGGAAAATGAAATGCTAGTTAAAGGTGAAAAGATCAAAGTTGAATCCAGAATTGACCCATTTTTCTACAGACATGTTCATTAGTTTTAGATCAAATTTATATATGAATGCATGTACATACTTACATATGTACTATATATGTGTATATATAGTTTGGGACTTCATGACTGTAACTTTTTTTTTTTTTTTAATTACTACCTTGTTCTCCTTCACCTGGAGAGTTGTTTGCTTTGTTTTCCATTTTAGATTTCTATCCCATTTGGAATGTCTGCTGACACAGAAGCCATTCATTCCTGACTACACTTCTCCATGTCCTCCCCGCCTCTACTAAATGGAGCATTATGGACTCTGCATGAGTGTGGTATGTAATTGCACTACCACATAAATATTATTAGATCAAAGGCACAGCAGAAGAGGTACTGGCATAGAACTGGGGCCCTATGTGGCTAAATGTTTATTACTACTGTCAATTTTTTCAATTATGTAAAAGTTTCCATGGTGCTCTACGATGCTAATTTTAAAATAGGACATTTGCTGTGAGATTTTAGAGATAAACTAAACTCAACAATAAATCCATTAGAGATTGTTAAGTAATATATACCATGAGGGATAGTCTGTTAAGATGAGGGATTTGGAAAAATAAATAAATACCAGTTAATTAAGAATGCAAAAATATAAGAGCTGATTCAATTTTTATTCAGCATTACGTCACTTTTCAAATGTGTCTGGTATTCATAAAATGCTGGAAAACATACTCGCAAAAACCTTGATATTTACTTTTAAGAGAATACTCAAATATTTCTCATTTGTACTTATTTTTTCTGTGTGGGGGAGAGGGGAGATGGGGAGAGAGTGCCTTTATTTCTTCCTAGAGACTATGATTTCAAATTTCAATTAAAATGCAATGAGCAGAGCTATTATCGCTATAGAGCAGGCTGTGGGTAGCAGCACTAGACCTCCTTTCATTGCTATGGCAACTGGACAGCATTGTCACGGCTACCTTGGCGCTACATGTAATTGTCAGTGTGTGAGCTAAACTGATAATGCACAATCAATACCCCATAAGCTGCAAACCACATTTTGAGCCTGAAAGAAAATCTAGAGAAAGAGAGGTAATTTATTATTATTTTTATAATTGTGGTCTGAGACAGACATAGGCTATTGTAGCAATCTATACGTTTTGCTAGAATGGAAGGGAAACAAACTTGTACTGCACTATCTGGATGAAATATTTTATACTATTAGGGAGGAAAAGCCTTAAATGGTCAGGGGCACTGATTGAACATGAAGCAAAATAGAATGCAGTGGCAGTTCTGACCGGGGGCTTGGGAGAAACACTGGCTCTCTTCCTGAAGGGAATTACCCATGCAGGAGTTCAGAATAAAGTCTCCTGGTTTTTAGGGGTTTAGCAAATACAGTATGTGTACACAATACCCTCTGGGTCTCCTCTTCACCACTGCCAAGCTTCTAGGTATTTGCAGCCACCAAATAAAAGAATCCCATGCAGACATCAATTTCAGTCGGGGATACATGAATAGCAAACATAAAGAGGACTAGACTTCTGTTTTCCACCCAGTCCTGTCATTCTTTCCAAATCCTTAAACTGATGGTTCTGAAACAAGCTGTACATGAGAACCACCTGGGGACTTGTTAAAATGCAAATTGCTAGGCCCCTCCCTCAGAGTTTCCGACTCCACAGGCCTGAGAGGGTCCTGAGAATTTGCTAATGCTCTTGGTTCTGGGACCATACTTTCAGAACCATAGCTTGCCACTAATCTCAGCAGATACTTCATTTTTTTTTAATGTTTATTTATTTATTTTGAGAGAGAGAGACAAAGGGAGAGAGCATGGCTAAACACATGTGCACAAGCAGGGGAGGGGCAGAAAGAGAGAGAGAGGGAAAGAGAGAATCCCAAGCATTGGATTGCTGTGCTCTGGCAGCGTAGAGCACGATGCAGGGCTCGACCTCATGAACGGTGAGATCATAACCTGAGATGAAATCAATAGTTGAATGCTTAACCAACTGAGCCACTCAGGTGTCCCTCAGAAGATATTTCATTTAAAAACATGATAGTAATCTCTCCTCAAATAAGGTAACAATATAACTCAAATCTATATACTTCAGAAGGGAACAAGAAAGGCAGTGAAACAGTTGCATTAACACATAATCCTGGTCAAGTATTATTCCTTACTCCCAAGAAAGACCACGGAGGATATCCCCCCACCCCCCGCCCCTGCTTGCCTTTTGTCTATGTCTCATGGAGGAGCTTGAGATACAATGAATATCTTTCAAGGTGAGTAAAGAATGAATAGCATCAGGTATGCCAGAATAAAACTTACTGAAATCATTGAGAAATATGTCCTTTAGGTATGAAGATAGGCATGAGAAATAAGAAGCAGAATCGGCAGGTGAAAGAAGGAAAGAAACCCTACAGGTAGGGCTCTTTACCTGGTAACTCTTACCACTGTCCTCATTTTGAAAGTCGCTGCTAAGAGAAAGCCTTCCTTTCTAGAGAGAGTAAGCAGAAGAAGCCGGAAGACTCTGTTGGAAGGCTTCTTCACTGAGGAAAAATGCTGAGCAGTAAGAAATCTCTGAAGTAGTTTGGGCCTGAACAGCGATTAATGATTTGGCAGAAAGCTGCTGACTTATGACATTCACAGCACAGAATGAAGTAATTTTATCTCTTGGTATCCAAAGTGTGGTATGGTCAAAACATGTTTTTTTTTTTTTTTTAAGATTTTATTTTTAAGTAATCTCTATATCCGAAATGAGGCTTGAACTCACAACCCCAAGACCAAGAGTCACACATTCTATTGACTGAGCCAGCCGGATGCCCCAAAGCATGTGTTTTGGAGAGATATTGATTAAAGATGTGACCTTGAATGTGTGCATGGCCATAGGAGATTGTGCTGTTTTATGGCTTTTCTGGTATCTTTAGTGGATCCCGAAGGACAGAATATGACAGCATCTATTTAAATCAGGTTTCATCTATTCAGATTTACTCCCAGTCTGATACATGGAGAAAAATCGCAGGAGTGTATTTCAAATAATAGCGATAAATTTGTTACAAAAACTACAACTCAGTCAAGATACTAGACAACAATTTTATGAAAGTTAATGTTGTTTTTCCATTCCTTTGAAACATCTGTCCCAGGTTGTCTGGGTAGCTCAGTCAGTTAAGTGTCTGACTCTTGATTTTGGCTCAGGTCATGATCTCCTCCACACTGGACTCCATGTTGAGCTCCATGCTGGGCATTGGAACCTGCTTAAGATTCTCTCTTTCTCCCTCTGCCTCTGTCTCTCTCTCTACCTCAAAAAAACAAAAATACAAAAAAACAAACAAAAACAAAAAATAAAATGTCTGTCCCATGGTGTCTCAGAAAATGTATGGCAGTTAACAGTAACAACATTAGAATTTCAACCTTCACAATAGTAAGTTAACAAAATGTTATTTTAAAATATCAATTAAAAAAAGAAAAGAAAGAAAAACTCACTAAAGACTCTTAAAGTTTATAAAATGAGCCCAGCATTTAACCACAGCTGGCCATTACAGCATTTTTTTTTTTTCTTTAGCCTTATCTAAGTATTGTAACAGAACAGTGGTTCCCAAAATGTGGTCCTGGGCCAGAAGTATCCATTTCACCTGGGAACTTGCTAGAAACACAAACTCCTGCCCTGCTGACATTTACCTCATCGGGAACTCTGGGAGTGGGGCCCAGGAATGCGGGCTGTACCAAGCCCACAATGTGATGCCGATAGACCGAGAGAGCTCAGAACCACTTTTATACAGGGCCCTCTCTCTTTGTCTCTATTCTCAATTGCTGGCTTTGTATGACACATTTTTCCCTGCACAACCAAACAGCCATGGTTTGTTTGTTTGTGTGTTTGCATAGTTTCTGGAAATGGTGGGTATTCTTTAAACTTATTAGTGGTACACAATAACGAAGATCCCTGTCATCCTTTATCTTTTATTATGATCTTTTTCTCTGTTCATACTCAATTCAATCTTGATATGCATAAAGAACCCAGAATAACAATGATAAAAAGCCCATTTACCACAAACTTGAAAGCAAACAGCTAACTATACTCTTTTCCTCTCATTTTTGTTGTTAAAATTTAGCAATTTAAGATCCAAGTATCTTTTCCCAGAATTCACCCACTCCTCAAGTGCTACAAGATCACTTTTCAAATGTAAATGTAACAGAAGGAAAAAACACCTGTGAGAGCTTCTTTTCCCCAGTGAAACAATTTGCTCACCGATTAGGTTTAAATAATCCCTCAGAAACCTTAGATTGTGGCATTGGGTACTTAAGCTGTTTTAAAAGATATCCCCCCCCCCTCATTAAAAATAATTTGTGCATTTTATGACACAAAAACTTATCAAAGCATCTTAACTGTGAAACTAACTAAATAAATATCCCAGCATTCCCCACATTTAAAGAGATTATTTATTTTCTCTGAGGGTTGATAAAAGTTCTGATGGCACATTTTCTAATTTTAAAACCATTTTCATTTCACACTTCTGAAAAACTTGAAGTCAGGAGTGAGCTGGTGGGTCTGTTTGAAGTGTGATTCACACTTTATGCTCTCTTCCCCAACAGCTCATGAATATTTATAATGCCAACCAGACTTCAGGTTTTAAACATGCCAAAGAAAGGGACTATTTTAGAGGATAATAAATAAATGCACGGTAGTTATGTAGCACTTTCTGTCCAAAATATCCACCGTTTACAAATTTTAACTCACAATTTCCAAAGATAAAAAAATAGAGAAGTCGTCCTTATCTTCATTTTATCCTACAAAAGTCTTAACAAAAAATATTTTTCTCTAGAGCTATACCAACAGTAACCTTCCTTTTGTCAGGTCTATAATATTCCCAATTTCACTTAGTGATTCATTCATTCATTCATTCATTCATCAGCCAGACCATCTATCTACCTACCCATCTAACAATGCATCCATCTGTTAGTCAACAAACACCATTACAGAGATCCTCTGAGAAAGCCAAGGATGGGCCAATGGGATACAAGGAGAGTACCCCATCTTTCTCAATCAAGAGTCACATATGTGAACACGTTATTATATCCATATGAAAAGTGCCACAATTTATAAATAGATCAAATATTAAAGAAGCAAATACTTTAACTTTTTCTAGACTTGTTTTTTAAAAAAAGGCATCATAAAGGCAGTGGTGTCTAACTGAACGTGAAAGGCTAAGGTGGAGTTCACTAGGTTCTTGGGGCAGAGTAAGCAATTCAGTACAAAGAGGCAGCATGAGCAAAGCTTCAGAAGACTGGAGGAGCACAGTCTGTTCAGGAAAGCAAATAACCAGTATGGCTGGAGTACTGGTGGCACATGGCAAAATGGTGGTGCTCAAGATTGAAATAACAAGCAAAGGGCAAAGTGGAAAGGCTCTGCTACACCATATCAAGGAGTCTGAATGAGGGTATAGTTGAGGGACTGCCCACCCAACTCCATGGGCAAGGGTATTCCTGTGGGAAAACCAGAGAGTATGTCTCATGAAAAGGCATTCTAATTCACAGTATATTTAAAGCATCATGCAGGCTCAGGAAAGCATACTTCCAGGTTCAGATTCAGTGCTTCTTTCTGATTCCTAAAGCTATTTGGAAACCAGAGGGAAAAAATTAAGGGAGTCATATTATCATATTTGCATTTGGCTGGATGGAAGACAGATTCTAGTGAAGTGAGGCAGAAGGCAAAAGTATCAATTAAGAACTGCTCTACCAGTGCAGTTTCTGTTAATATGTTTATTCATTCATTCAACTGATATTACTGAATACTTAAAATGTGCAAAGCCCTGAGCTAAGCTCAGAATCAAATCATGTAACTGTCTTAATGGAAAGTCTACTGGGTTACTTTGTACTTGGTTGTTTTGTTTTTGTCTTTCTCTAGTTAGTAAACTTCTTAAAGGCAGCAACACCTCTTTTAAATGTAATCATATGCTTGCCTAGAGTGCTACTACAGTGTTGTGCATGCTCTGTGCATGCCACAAATGTGTGCTGATGACATTCAGTTTCACGACTACAACATTGTTTTGTAACTTAGCCAGGAAACAGAGAAGTGCTGTGATTTAAACACGCCATCCCACTTCCTCACTGCCAACAACACAGCCCAGAAGCCAAAACTCTGGGCTTGGGAATCAGATGGCTGGGAAAATTCTGGGACTCAGTTAAAAGCAGAGCTGTCTCCTACTCTAAAGTAGCCTACACTTTTCAAGTATGCAAGTCGTGCATCGGAGTGATGCAATATCACACAGTCCTCTCGTATCCCTCTGTTGGCGATAGGATTTATTTTAAGTGAGAAAATTCACAAAATTACCACTTCTTAAAGGAGAACTCTATACAGTTTACTATTCGGATTTACATTCAACAGAATATAAAAGACATACAGTGAATTCTTTACTAGTTTATAAATTATCCTCTTATTTTTTTTAATTTTTACTTTTGAGAGGGAGAGAAAAAGAGTGAGCATGAATGGGGGAGGGGCAGAGAGAGAGGGAGACACAGAATCCAAAGCAGGCTCGAGACTCTCAGCTGTCTGTCTAGAGCCTGACATGGGGCTTGAATTCAGGAACCATGAGATCATGACCTGAGTCAGAGTCAGATGCTTAACCAACTGAGCCACTCAGGTGCCCCTGTAACTTACCCTGAGGGGAAGGAGAGAAAAAAAAAGTTAGGGAGGGAGCCAAACCATAAGAGACTCTTAAAAACTGAGAATAAACTGAGGGTTGATGGGGGGTGGGAGGGAGGGAAAAGTGGGTGATGGGCATTGAGCAGGGAACCTCTTGCAATGAGCACTGGGTGTTGTATGGAAACCAATTTGACAAAAAATTTCATATTAAAAATAAATAAATAATTTATTTGGGGAAAAAAGAATTGGTAATAATATCTAATCAAGCATAGCTCCAAGTGAATTCTTGGTCTTCTGTTTTTTATCCCATGCTGGCCTTGTTGGACTCAGTTTGTGTGGTGTGATTTTTCTTCTTTAGTCTGGCTCTTTTTTAAAAAGTTGAATTCTAAGTTATTTGAGTTATGCATGTATCTAAAATTTTGTTTCTTCTCCCCTTCTCCGGCGCAAAATGCCTTACTGCTTCCCCTCCTCCCTCCAAATCTTGGCAACCCAGATTAACAATGTGTATAATTCTTATCTTTCTCTATTAGTATCTTGTTTCCTCACTTAAAATGCATTGTGAAAATTACTCTAAATCATAAGGTTTAGATCAAGACAGATTAAGTTCATCCTCCTAAATGACTGCTTAACAGTCCCTGGTAGGGATTTATTATAATTTACTCAACAGTTCCATTTCCCTATTTGTGAACATTTACTTAACATTTCCTTTTTTTTTTAACTATTATAAAAAAACATAGCAATGAAATCCTTGAGTTTATATACTTTGACACTAGGATTTTTATTTCTATGAAGTAGATTGTCATAATTGGGGTTCCTGAGTCAAAAAGTAGAGTATATTCATTTCAACAGACATTGCCATGCAAAAGTTGATGTTTAGTTTTAAAAAATCTTTAACAAGTGGGGCTCAAGTGGTTGAGCATCAGATTCTTGGTTTTGGCTCAGACTCAGGCCATGATCTTACGGTTCCTGAATTAAAGCCTCATGTTGAACTCTCCACTGACAGCACAGAGCCTTCCTGGGATTCTGTCTCCCTCCCTCTCTGCCTTTCCCTTGCTCACTCTCTATCCCTTTCTCTCAAACACAAGAAAATAAGCTTAAAAAGAATTAAAACAAGTCAAACTTTTTCTGTATCTTAAACAGCAGTAGGAGTCACCACACTTTTAAATTTGTGCCCATTGGTTGAATATGAAGTGATACCTCACTGTTACTTAAATTTACAATTAGTTGATCACTAAGCAGATTAGACATATTTTCATCAGTTTAAAGGCTATCAGAATGTCTTCTTCTGTAAACTGTTTATTCATCTCAATCACCCATTCTTCTATTGGGCTGTTTTCTTTAGTTAATCAATTTGCCAAAATTCTATATATAGTCCACCTTCATTTGTTTGTGGGAGGCACTGCCAGTAACCTATCAAGAATTAATATCACCCTTCTCTCCATAAAAGAACTCTAATGCTAAGGTTAAAATATGCCCAGATTAAAGAGAGGGAAAAAAAGAAAGAAATTGCATTAACCAGCCTCCTTTTCAGCTGGGATAGACACAGTAATGGCAAAGGAATATAAACAAACACCACGGGATGAGACTTTCAGGTAATTTCTTTTAACAGGTGCAAATGTAGCTGGCGAGTACTTTTGGCTTTTACTCTTCCTACTGTTCCTTCCAGTAATTTGGATCTAATACTGAACATGGAGTAGTCTTTTAGTGAACACAAGTGAAAAACATGTGGAAGCAAGACCCTTGTGGAAAAGGATACTGCGATTACTGAATGGGGTTGCTGTATGAGCTCTGGCTTGCTTACCTTCTGACTTCTTGTTATGTGATGGAAATTAACACCCCTAAATCAACACCCAGTTACTTGGGTTCTCAGTTACAACTCCTTGCAATCCTGATGAACATATTTAATGATAACATTCCCAAATATATTATTTATATATTGAAAATGCTAATGGTATCTTTTACTATGTATTTTTTTCTTAAAAAATTTATATGTTGACTATTTTCTTTTTATATTATAGCATGTGGGATTCCTGTTTTGTTTTTTTTTAAGGTTTATTCATTTTTCAGAGATAGAGACAAAGCGTGAGTGGGGGAGAGGCAGAGAGAAAGGGAGACACAGAATCCAAAGCAGGCTCCAGGCTCAGAGCTCCGAGCTGTCAGCACAGAGCCAGATGCAGGGCTTGAACTCACAAACTGTGAGATCATGACCTGAGCTGAAGCCGGACACTTAACCAACTGAGCCACCCAGGCGCCCCATGGGATTCCTGTTTTGATTAGAAATGTTTTAACCAATTACCAGGTTGTACATAGAGCCCAAATTTTCTTCCAATATTTTTGGTACTTTTTTTTTTTAATTTTTACATCTTTAATTCATTTAGAACTTGTTTTGCTTATAAATATAGATACCTAACATTATCTTCTTCCATACGGATGGTAGGCTGTCCTATAGTTTGTCAAATAAATGCTTTCCATCTCTCTACTAAATTATGATAACAGTATTGTAAACAATTAAATTCTCATTTATGCTCGGGACTGTTTCTTCTTTTCCTTTAATCTGTTTTCCCATTTCTATGCCAGGACATGCATTTTTTTTATTATGATGGTTTTATATTAGAATTTTCAAGTATAGTCCTTCTTCAAAATCTCCTTTCTTGTATTTCTTGTGGCTAGTCTCAGACATTAATTCTTTCATATAAACTTTAAGATTACTCTGGGTCGTGGACAAAAAGTTAAGAGATTTTATTTAGAATTATAGTGGAGAATCACTGAGTAAAAAATCATTCCATCCAAGGCCTTAGTCCCTTTTCATTTGGCCAGATATTGTTTATTTATTTTTATGATTTAAAAAATATATATGGGTTCTTATATCTTGTTGAATAGCTCTAGGTACTTAAGACATTTGTTTTCCTATTGTGAATTGTCTATAGCTAGTGTCCCAGACAAGAATAACAAATACCTACCTTTTCTTTTTTTTCTCCTTGTCTCCCTTTCTTCCTTCCTTTTTCTCTTATCTTCTCTTTTGTAGCTATTCAACATTGTTAAAAGTAAATGCAATGCGATGAAGAAAAGATACATAGACCAGAATAAATATGAGGGGGAAAAGATAAATTTATCTCTTTTTATGACACCTTGAGGGCATTTGTTTTTCTCTTTGCTTTAGAGATAAAGGCAACTGAAGCTCAAAGTCAGAGGTCTGGTCAGTATCACAGCCAAGATTCAAACACGGGGCTGCATGCTTCTGGAACTTTTACCTTTTTCCTCTCATGTTATTGCTTTTCTATGGCAATTTTCCCCAAATATTTATTCATTTAATACTTTTTTCCTACCTAGAGGTACTAAGAACAATTAACTCAGGGGCGCCTGGTGGCTCAGTCAGTTAAGCATCCAACTTCAACTCAGGTCATGATCTCATGGCTTGTGAGTTCAAGCCCCACATCGGGCTCTGTGCTGACAGCTCGGAGCCTGGAACCTGTTTCAGATTCTGAGTCTCCATCTCTTTCTGTGTGCAACCCCCTACCCCACTCTCTATCGCTCTCAAAAATAAAAAAAAACATTAAAAATTTTTAAAAATAATAACTCAAATATTAAAGGTAGAAAGATATTTTGAAATACGCACATCAATAAGAGAGGTCTTTCCTGTATTCACCGTGTCATATTTAGAACATGTCCTCTGATTTTTAGGATTGTTGTGACATTAAGTTAAACATTTCTTCCTAGTTTTAGATATATTGAGATATGCCATTTACCTTCCTTTTATTCTTAAAAGTTACAGTTGCCCACAGCAAAGCCTATTGAATTTTACCCCAATTGGGAATTATTTTCTCAATGAATCAATGAAAATAAATAAAGCAAAGACACAAAGAACTTCCTCTGAAGAACAGAAACTCAAAATTCAGATGCAGGGCTAGCTCCCCTTGCTGTAATTGTTTATATACATTTTCAACAACTGCCAAAGGAAGGGACTTGGAAGAACCAAAAAGTCTGACACATCTGCACAGGTATATATTTAAAAGCTTCATCTACCTTTAAATGTAAGATCAGTTATCATTTGGTACCCCCCCCCCCCCCCCCCACACACATCGTATTCTACAGAGGGGATGATCTCCACATCACATCACTAGGCACAATACTGAAATAGTTACAGGAGTAATTGTTGCCCATGTTTGTACACGGGACTTTCAAGGACTTTGGGTGCGTTAAGTGCAAGACAATGTTACGAGACTCTGGTGAGAGGCAGAAAAGAAACTAAAATGATTTCTAATTCAAACTACTTTATACAACTACTGCTCTAATAACTCCCTCTGACTTTGCTCCAATTCCCCCCTGTTCCAAAAAGGAAGGGAGAAAATTTGGGGCATACTACTCTCAAGGAAGAAAGAAGAGTAAATGTACATCATGTCCTTCCCTCTATCCGCCCTGTGTTCAGTGGAGAGCAAAATAAAAAGCTTGTGTAAAGGTTTAATTAAGGTCAGAATTAAAACACGGATCCTGCTTCTGTGCCTGGGGGAAGTAAGTGACTGTTTTTTGAAGTCTAATTTCAAGGGCAGAGTAGAACCTTGTAGACTGGGTTTTTCCTACTAATTGGGCCCTAAGTGAGGAGCCTATGTGTTTAAACTTCTCCTGAAAGGGTTATTTGCATTCCCCTCCTCCTCAGAAACATACTTGAAAGAAGAAATAATCCTCTTCTTGAAAAAGTATTATTTTGAGATTTGACAGTCCTTGATTTGTGACAGGGCCAGACTAGTGATCCAGGGAGCACTGATTGATATCCCGAACTCAAGATCTTCTGTACAATGAGGCATCAAGAAAGCATAATCATCTCTTGAAATTGTAACTACCTCAACTTCCTATAGGGATTGTATCGCACAGAACATTAATTCTTTTGAAATACCTGGGATGACTAAAACAGCTAGATTCTGAAAATGGAGAAACAAATGTACAGAGACAGGGAAAATCTGGATTGGGAAAAAGGCAAGGCTTCTTGGTGAACCTTTCCCCAGAAAAACAAAACAAAACAAAACAAGACAAAACAACACACCTAGGTGGTGCATTCTCTTTGTACCTTTGTCCATGCTTTCAGTGATGGAGAATGATTTTTATATCCCTTTCAGGTTCAGCTCAAATTTCAACACCTCTGTGAATACTTATCCACCCCAGTTTCCAGACAGCTTTCTCTTTTCTGCATATATGCATGATATATTATGGATAGCACCCATGTGACATAAATATGCCAACATGAATGGTCACTTTACTTGGAGTTCTGGAATCACAAGAAAACTAGAGGACCAATTTTAATCCCACATTTTGCATATTAAAAATCCCTACTTCTTGGAGATATTAAATAATTTGTTTAATTCACACTGACAACTCTTAACTGGGTATCTCTTCCCCCCAGCTATACTGCAGGCTCCTAGAATGCAGAATAAAGCTTATACTTCCCAGCCCAGCCCAGTAACTTTCCCAGCCAGTAACTTTCACATAATAGATGCTCAATATATATGATTTTATCGAGGGATTAACATAAAGCTTGTAGTAAATTTAATTTAATCCAGTGCAACAGAAAAAAATATCTACTAAATATGTAGTATAAAAGTGCTGTGCAATGTGAAAAAAAAAACTGTTCTCAGAGAGCTTGCAATCTTGCATAACTGATATGACATACCAGCTTACACCTACCCCAGCTAAAGTCCCAGATGACTTATATACATTTAGGACTAGTTTCTACTGGTTATCAAGCCAATTCTAACCAAGGAAGGGTGGACTCTTAAATCTCAGTCTCACCAATTGGTAGACCAACAATGACTGTATTTTGGGACACTCTGGCAACCCCACCCCCACCCCCAGTGTGTTTTCCCTATCACTGTTTCCTTACCTGGACCTTAACTTTACTTCTGGGACTGGAGCCTTCTATGAAACCCACAATGATTAGATGAAGCCTTGAAAAATTCTTTTCAATCTCTACATTTTACATATTCTTGCAAACAATGGGAATGAGCATTCAGAATAAAATTTCAGTAGCTAAATTCCAGATGAGAGGAAATCTGAAGGTCATACAGATAGGTTAACTTGCAAAGGGTCAGGGCAACACTTTTTCCAGACCCACATGAGATGGAAGTGACAAAGGGTGAGGGTAATCAATTCTGAGACAAGGAAAGGTGAAAAAAAATATCAGATTGAAATATTTTCATAATTTCAGTAAAAGAGGCTGTAAGTGATGGGCATTGGTTAGGTATATGGACACTAAAGGGAATGGAAAATTTTTACACAAGTTACTATGGAAGTTAGATATTAAACTATTAAGCTTATAAAAACACTAATAAAATAATTGTTAAAGTGCACTGAGACCGCACATAAGTTCTTGTGTGACTTTCTCAATTCATGAAGTTGTATATTCTGTGGCCAAAGCAGAGTGACAAGAGTTGAAAAACTGAGATGGAATGTAGGGTTCCAATGAGAACTTATGATCCCAATGAGTAGGATGAAGGCTTTGAGAGACAGAGAGTGAAGCAGACAAAAGGGAAAGGTAGTGATGAGGTATGGACTAGGGAGTGCCTGAAGGGAGGCCACTGGCATGGAGGACATAGAGGAACCATGATGCTTTAAAAGTGCCTTCTGCATAAATGCCAAGGGTGGAATGTCAAAGTCAAGGAGCCAAAGTACTTATGTCACTGTGGAGAAGAGATATGTATTCCTCCAAATTTAGTTTAGACAAAGAACACACATGGTCAAAGGGTCAATAGCAATTTTCACTCCTTTAGACTAAAACAAAAAGACTAAATGAAACAAACAAAAAATGAGCATTTTCAACACACACAAGGTGAGATTCTACCTTAATTTCTCAGTTATCATGTTCAAAATATCACGGCCATTAATTCTAATAAATTTCCATTTTCTACAGATAAACTTTTGTGTGACTCACAATAAACTTTGGGACATTTGCCCATTTTATTTTTTATTTTAAAAAAATTTAACATTTATTTTTAAGAGAGAGAGAGAGACAGAGCATGAGCAGGGGAGGGGAAGAGATACGGACACAGGAAGCAGGCTTCAGGCTCTGAGCTGTCAGCACAGAGCCTAATGTGGGCTCACGAACCATGAGATCATGACCTGAGCTGAAGTCAGATGCTTAACCAACTGAGCCACCCAGGTGCCCCTAATTTGCCTATTTTAATGAATGCAGCAATAATAACGAAGAGGAAAAGAAGGATCAGGGTGGACATGTCAGTGATTAAATTATGTTTGACCCTCAAACTGAGAATGAGCCATCTTGATGAAAGACCATTTGTACTAGCTCTTAGCTGTTCCACATTTCTAGGTAGTTTTTCCTTCCCACTACAAGGAAGAAGTTTTCATAACACCCAAAGCAGTAACACATCCCTTCAATTCTACCCAGATACACATAATTTAGAAGGAACTATTGTAAACTCATATGTGACCAAAACAAACACAAAACAACAAAAAGTAAACCAGTATTTGGACTTAAAGACAACTACAAAAGAAACTGTAGAAGGGCATGCGTTTTTAATATTGCAGTAATAGAACATTCTCTCCCTGATCCCCAGTTGCATTGCAACGGCCATTTGTAAATCATTTTTAATTGTCTTATTAAGCAGCTTAGAGTGCAGCAATCAAAAGCTTGTGGCGATGTGAGACCTGGCACAGCCATCAGGCACGGATCAGCAGTCAGGATAATAGAAGATGCAGGATTATATAACCAGTTATGGTCAGCAGGGAAGGTGATTTGGAGAGAAAGTGGTACATGGTTGGTTCTGAAGAGATGCTGATCTCAGACAATATGAAACCTGACATTATGGTTCCAGGGGATGGAGACCCCTCCCCACACATGCACACACATCAGCCGTGTGTAGTCTGATGACTGCATTGGGAAAAGCCAAATGTCAAAAACAGTGATCTCTTTTCAAGGAGAAATTTCTCATGCAGTGTGGTGAATCATGACATAAAGGCTATTTGTAAAACAGGCCCCAAAGGTTGGGGGAGGAAGGGAAGAAGGGAGGAAGGGAATGGAAGGGAGAGAGGAAGAGAGCGTATGTCTGTGTATGTAAATTCCCCCTGAAACTAGCTCAGGAAGTTGGATTCTTGCTTTAATGAGTACATACAAAAGTGCATAAGAGTCAAATCTTTCCTTGAGACAAGATGCAATTGCAATTCTCTGAAGACAATTTTCTGAGGTGAGTGTATCATGTCACAACTTTGTGATTCACAGTTATGACATCTGTAGACTCAAAATAGATCAAGGATTATTTCTCATTCCTCTATAGACTTAAATGTCTTACACTGACCTAAAGTGTCCCATGAAAAAGCAGCAAACTTCTGAATTAATTATTATGCCACTTCAGGTAGTAGCAAGAGCCAACAGTCTGTGGTCATCTGAAGAGAGTCTGGCAAGCACATGCAAAGTTTTTGAGGGATCCAATGAAATATGTTATTCTTCATAAACCACTTTTCACTATATAATAACCATTTTCAACTCAACCACCGAGAGACTGGCCAAAATTGAGGAATTTTCAAAGAAGGAATTTATGTAATTAATGACAAGGCACTCGTAAGCACTTTAAGAGAATTATGTTCTAATACAACATTAGTGGGGAAAATGTCTGCTCTCCTCGATTTATAGTTCCCAAATTATGTACTAAAACATAAATAATATATAGTTTTGATTTTTTCCTCTTGATTTCCTAGCCATGGTCAAAAATATTTTAAATCTTTTTTCATATGTATTTGGCCTTATCCAGAGAAATAAACCATAAAAATTTTTGTAAGGACAGTGTTGGCCAAATGTTGCAACAGTCTTAGAAAAGTCATGATTACCATGTATTTTTTCTGAGCAATGACCCATTAATGTCTTTTAGCTTGAGATTCTGATATAAATTTAATCAAAAACACGTAATGTAAATAATCTCATTTGTGGGAAATAAGCATGGATAAAGATGGAAGGGTGAGAAGAATTTTTCATATAAGAATTCTTTCTCATTTCCATAAGGGATAACCTCTTTTCCCCAAACACTCCTCTCTAGGTTTGACCACGGGTATAGCATTTCAGAAACATTTTGGTAAAATTTCCCAGACGTTTCTCCATGGAAATTATGAAGATTCCACAAGTGGCCATATTCTATAACTTTTCCAAAAGTGATTCAATTAAATAAAGTACAATTTAAATCATTTAACCAGACACATAAACCAAAATAATGAAATATTTGCCTTTACAATGAAAATAGAGGAAACATAAAAGGATATATATGAGCACAGAGGTCACATTTTTATTGTTGGGAATTGTCCACATCCTGCTTGAGAGTCCAGGATGATCTCAGCTTGTTGGCTACAGGCTAGCTATAGCATCCTTGAGCCTGGTTTTGCTTTATCAGAGGTATATAGCTACATTAAAAGTCCCAAGGGTTCACAGAGCAGACGTATAAATTACAGTTGAAAGGTGTAGCTTAAAAAAGAAAAAGTGATAAGTGACAAATCTAAAAAGTGAGGCAAGGCATTATACAGAAAATTTAGCCATAAACTAGTAATCAGAAAAATCAGAAGTAAACTGAAGTAAGGAGAGAGCTAGTCAAGTCAGTAAATTGTTCAGGACTAGGCTGAGAACAGTCTGTAGGTTTAAGAGAAGTATTTTATGTAGTTCTGGCTGGACAGGACCAGAATGTCTTAACAGTTTAAAGGAGCCATAGAGGACCAGACAAGGATAACAGTACTGGTATTGCTGCTCTTGTTGCTATTATTATTTTATATTACAACAATTATTTTTAGACCCAGAGTACTCTTTAAAAGAATGGGAAAGGGGCATGATTTTATCCTTGTTGTGCCATTTTGTTCAGTTCATTAAATAAAAGAAATTGATTTGGCAGAGCTAATTTTGTAATTAAAAAGCTTATCATGGCTTTCTGTAATGAGTTAAGTAAACACACAGTAATTCAGTTATAATATTTACATAGCTCATACCAGGGGATGTCTGCTTACTAAATTAAATAATACGGGGAATGAGGAAGAGACCAGTTAAAATGGAGGTGAAGAGAATATACCAAGGACAAGAAGGAATTCAGACAGAACAGGTCATCATTGTATTTCTTATACTGGCTCCAGGGCAGGAAGTTAGCCATTTGTATCTACCCTTGAAGAAAAAACACAGTGCCTAGAGACTTCATTAGATGGGGATTTCCATGAACTCTGGCTCATCTCTCTTTAGAGAGCAGGTAAATAATCTATTTGAAAATTAAGAGACCAGATTTTTCCATTCTCATAAAAGGAATCGCTTTCTTTATACCAAGGGATTCCTTTGAAATCTCTGTTCACCTACACTTAAAGAAGAGCATAGTACCTGCTTCATGGAGAACACATAATGAGGGAGGAATGAGGATGGTAGTTGAGGAAATAGTTGAAAACCTATCAAGCCTCTGTAGACTATAACTGCTCAAATGGAAATCTCCAAAAGTCCTGATAAGTCTATTTTTGTAAAAGATGTCAAAGTAACTATAAGTTCCACCACTGATCAGGATCTCTATTTGAAATGTCCTCTGCAAAAGGAAACCCATAAAGACTTACATCCCTGAATTAACCAAATTTGAATGTAATTAAGAGACAGACATGGAGAGAGTCAGGGAAGGGAAGAAAAGAGAAAGGAAGAGAGGGGGTAAAAATGGGTAGGAAGGGGAAAGGGAAAAGAAAGGCAGGGGAGAGAAGAGGAAAAGAGAAGGGTGGTGAGGCAAGGTGAGGTGACGATGGAAGAGGAAAGAGAGAGAAGAAAAAAAAGGAGAGGAAAGAATCCACAGCTTCAGTACCACAGCACCTGGCTTTGTCATTGTATTTGGGAACTCAAGTAATGATGAGGTCCAAACCTGTTTGCCTTAAAAAAAATGGGCAAACTCATTGCCTCAGGTAATCTAGCTGCAGTTAGAAAAACTATTCAAAGCCCCTCTTAAAAATTACTGCTTTGGGATAAACCACAGGGCTCTAATTTTTATATTTGAACATACAGTTTAGATGCTGTTGGGTTTTGAACTGTAGTTTGGGCTACCCTTTGCCACCTATCTCTACTCTTATTTTGCTAAATTTCATGGGATCCCATTATTCCAGTGCCTTGATTACTAAAGTCAGTGCAGGTCAAGGGATTCCAGACACTTTCCTTGGCACCCTGTGTCAATACTTACTAAAACTTAACCAATTCAGTACCACAGACAGCTCCCTGTCTCCAAAGCAAAGAAGGTCTCTGGACCCGAAGGTCCAGCTCTGCCATTCTAATCACACATGGAGTCCACCCGGGAGCAAAGGAAATAATCACCTTCATTCAACTGAGAGGTTTTCAGCAGTGAGTGAATGGTATCACCCACATCCTTGGAATTCAAAAGATATTTCAAAACACATACCTTACCGAAAACTGCCCGGCCATATTTGTCCTTTCAATCATTCTAAAACCATTCTAAGAAGAACATTGTTAAAAATCAATTCGAATAATCACTACGTGTCAAAGATATGCCCTGTAGGGATATTTCTGTCTAGTAATCTACGTTGGAAAATGCTGATTGAAGCAACCAGATGCCAAATGTCTCTTACCTTTAGCATGAAGTTGACAGAAGCAAATTCTCTGAAATTCTAGAATGCAGAATTTTCTAGACTCTGGGATTAAGAAGGATATACAAACTCTTGTCAGTATCAACTTTACAAATATTTCCTAAAAACCCATTATGTTTCATGTCACAGCTGAATAGGAATATGTCTCAAGGAAAATAAAGTTTTAAGAAATGCTCCAATTAGACCTCTTTGCTCCCCCATCCCCAGGATAAATTATGGTGCCATTTAAAAGAGGATAGTTAATTTCCAGATATAGATATCCAATTATACGCATTATACAAAAAGAAGGAATAAGAATGTTGCAGTGAGTAAGCACTGCAAGTTATAAGTCTTAAAATTAAACATTAGGCTAGTCCCCTTCCTTACCAACAGGCAAAAGAGAAGGCCCCTTGCATCATTATTTATAGGTTCTCTCCCTACAGACCTACTGTAAAGTGTTACTGAGCACATCCATAAACTGACCATTTGGAGAATATAGGAAATAACTACGTCTGGTTACAGAATGGTCATGACATTTTACAAAGCTCTTCTACACCACTGTCTACTTGGCTCTGCCTTCCCTTCTTGTGCTGCACCAGCCTACCACCATGTACCATCTGTCAGCTTTTTCCTATAACACGTGAAGCCTCTTAAGTATCTGAGTATCATTTTGGATCCTACTTTTCAGGTTAAAAGCAGTAAATTGCAGATGGCAAGTGTTTTTTTTTTTTGTTTTTTTTTTTTCATTATTTATTTTTTTTATTTGTTCTCCCCCCACCTCTTTCTCTCTTTCCTTGACATTACTGAAAGCTGGGGTAATTTCGTCGTGAGTCACATTAAAAAAAGAACAAGTGATGTTATACAGCACCTACTCAACATGAATATGTGCAAAGAACAGCCATCCACCCAACCATCCATTAAGCAAAGGAAGGAGGGATTTTGCTTTGCCTTAGGAGATAGATTTTGGAGTGAGAAGATGTGTGTAGTTCAGTGTGCCCTGTAAGCACAATCAGAAACCATGCAAGGATGCACGTGAAAAAAAGCAACTGATGGAGCACCTACAATGTGCTGAATTGTGCCAGGCACAACATAGAATGGATTCATTTAAAAAGCTGAGAAAAGTGAGACCCACTCCAGGTCAGAGATAGAGCTAAAATTATGGCATGACAATTTCACTTACAGACTAAACTAAGAGTTTGTGCAAAGAGGTTTTATTTTCCCCTTTTATAAGTTTATTTCAAATTTGTAAGCTTAAACACTCCAGCTTCAACTTAACTATTGACATTTAAGAAGCCCCTGAAATAACTTTCATTGTTTGAAATAAGGCTATTTGTAAGCAACCTTGAAGGAGTAGTGTTGTAGCAAAGGTTAAGACTGACAAGGAGAAGTTGTAGGTAACACTGGAGCCCAGAAGGAAGAGGTTGTCCCAACTTCTAACCAGCTGTGAGAATTCCCTCCAAATCAGTTCACTTCAATGAGTCTCAACAGGATCTAAAGAGGTCTGGGTTGAGAACATTTGATTCCTGATAGCATTATATCCTGTAACCCATCTCTTTTTAAGGGATTTTAATTTGAAGCTCTCAGTAGATGACATTTGAAAGTTTCTCCAGCTTTGAACTCTCTGACTCACTTTAAATTACCCATGAATGATGATTCCTCACTGGAGTCAACCGGTGTCCTCAATTCCTGCTGTAACTTTTAGAACACAGTGTAAGACATAAATGTAGACAAATAAACCTATTTAATTATGCTGCTACCTTCAAAGGTGGACACTGATGAATGATGAATCAACATATCTAAGACACAGAAACAATTAATGGTAGTAAAGAAGTATGTAGGTGAAACAAGTAAGTTTTAATAAATAATAGCATTAAACAATGTATCCCAACAAATATTTCTTTATTCGGGCTGCACCAGTAAAAACTTAGATAAGCTTCATTCATCATAAAAATAGGTTACTTGTGAGATTCTCAAAAAATTTCTACCCTAAAGTTATTCCACATTAGTCAATTCATTAATGTCACTATTAAATATGCAAGAGTAGTGCCTTAAAGCATCAATATATCAATTAGTAATTACTTCTTTGTTTTGGAAAGGTGCAAGGTACCTTATCAGACCCTGTCCTACACAACTTGAATTGAACATTGGCTTTGATTGTAGAGAAGTAGAAAAAAATACTTCCTAGAGGGAGTAAATATAGAGGGAAGTTTCCAGGCATAAAGGAGAGGAATAAACTAACCATGCATCTGAGTAAGAGTGAAGTAAAGAGCTGAAAATGGGAGGATATGATGGAAACAGAGACAAAAATTAGCATCTTTCTTTGTAACCCAAAGTACAACTTACAAAAGAGGACCTGCTTTCAAGAGTGCATCTTTACTCAATTGCAACCCCCATCTCATCCTAACCTTAGTGCAGTGGCATTTCAGAACAAAAACCAAAAAACACTATTCTAATAGGTAATTTCCCAATTTCCATGTGGCAATAGGTGAAAAGTTGTGCTTGCTAAGGTCCATCACAAACACCATTCTTTTATAAAGTCTTTCTCGAGCCCAAAGTATTTCTCAAGACTTTTATTCCAAGTCCTCCTTTATTTTCACTCCCCTCTCCTCCATTATCCTTCACAACAAAGTACCCTGAGTTCCTTTACCAGTCTCATAGGAAAGAATTTGAAATAGTTATTGATGTGAATTTTGAGTCACGTGCTTGTCAAACAATGACACTTATCTCTGGGGACTCCAAAAGGTTTCAGAAGTGTTTCCCTAAGTAATGATAGGGCAACTATTCCAATCTAGATAGAAAATCTGTAAGTATGAACTCTTCTGGCTCATGTCACTACATCACACGCCAAGATAAGGATTTGCTGCTTTCTTTAACTGTGCAAACACAAAAGTAAGATGCCAGACCAGCTTATGCTGGTAGAGAAACAAAACAAAACAAAACAACAACAAAACAAAACAAAACAACAACAAAAATACAACAACCTGGAATCCTGGAACTCTGGAAACCTAGATTAGCCAAAAAGCAATCCCAGTGTTATCCATTTCTTTTCTGGTTTCCACAGTGATCCCAGGACAACTCAGACTAGTAAGGCTCCCATCTACTGCTAGAAGTCACTGTGCTTGATTAGAACCTTCAGAAAATACCCTCTTTAAGAAGACAACCTGACAGACATTTAGATTCAGTTCTGGAATCAAAGTAAAAACATTCAGATATGTGTTCTAAGTATGTCCTCTCTCTAAGCAGAGAAAGAACCTTTACTAAAGGAAAAAGCATCAATGACAATAACACCAGCAAGAATAGCAGGTATCAATTAATAGCAAAATAAACAGAAAAGTATCACAAACTTAGATAATCCCTAGCCATGGTTCCTTTGTCTGGTAAGGACATTCCTTTTGCAATGTCTGCTAAGATTTTTGATTGTCACAACTGGAGAGATGCTGCTGGTCTCTAGTGGGGAAAACCCAGGAATGTGCCTATGCATTCAACAAACAACAAGACAGTCATTTACAATCAAGGATTATCTGGCCCACAAGGTTAATAGTATGAGGTTAACACTCTGCCATAAGAAAAGTGGAAATAGGAATGAGGTAATGATAGAAGGGCATGGAATGAAATACCAGTGGAAGTCATTGCTGCCAATTTTAAATAAAGTTTTCTTTACCTAGATTCTGTTGACTTCTGAAATTTTTACTTTTCCCTAGCTCTGTGAATTCCCTGAGAATCTTGCTCCCAAATTTGTCTTCACAATCTTGTTAATAAAATAACATCATGTTAAGGAATTTAAATAAAGCACTACAAAAGGAAGGAAGGAAGGAAGAAGGGAAAGAAGGAAGGAAGGAGGGAGAGAAAGAAGGGAAAGGAGGGAGGGAGAAAAGAGTTATCACACTCATTTGAAAAAAAAGCAAAACAAAACTGAATGGTTGATAACTTCAAATATAACTTCAAATTATAAAATTGATCTTCTAAAGGTACAACAATTTCAGAATGTCAATCTTAATTTCAGTATTGTAGACTATTAACATACTTTCCAAAAAAAAATGAAATACGGTCTCTTAACACACTTACTAATTTTTTGTTTGTTTTCAAGCAGTAAGATTTTAGGAAGGGTTAAGATTACAGGCTCCGGAATCAGACTGTTTGATCTAACTAGCTATGTGATCATGGCAAACTAATAAATTCCATGTAAGCTTTATTTTCCACATATGTAAAATGGGTAGTTTAATAGCATTTATTTTTTAGAGCTGTTGCAATGATTGAATTAAAATATCCATGTAAAGTACTTCCGCTGGTACCTGAATAAGTAATCATTTAGTACTTTCTTGTCTTGGCATCCATATTAATATCTGTAGTGAAGACTTTGTCTTAAAGAAATAAAATCCCTTACTCCTGTAATGAAAAAATAAAGCAAGGAGGAGTTTTTTTCTTATCAACTTTTTTTTATATATATATATAAAAACTTGAAAAATACAACTTCCCTGGGGCACCTGGGTGGCTCAGTCGGTTAAGCATCCAGCTTCGGCTCAGGTCATGCTCTCACAGTTTGTGAGTTCGAGCCCTGCATCAGGCTCTGTGCTGAGAGCTCAGAGCCTGGAGCCTGCTTTGGATTCTGTGTCTCCGTCTCTCTCTGCTCCTGCCCTGCTTACACTCTGTCTCTGTCTCTCAAAAAGTGAATAAACATTAAAAAAAATATTAAAAAATATACGACTTCCCAGAAATGTAGGGCACATCCCTGAAAACATCCATGGATGAAAGTAAAATCTCCACATTCCATCAGAAAAGATGAATACCCAATGTTTGTGACTGTGTTTGATGTTAAATCATGTTATAATGAAGAAAATACTGAATACCAAATCATACCAATCACACATATGCAAAATCATTAACTTTTAATTTTTCTTTCAATTTTCATTTCCTCATAGAGAAAATGGTGCTTACAGGTCTTTAAGAGTTTTTTTAAGACTTGTCATTTTCCTTTATTCTCTTTCTTTCTTCCCTCCCTCCCTGCTTCCCCACCCTTCCCTCTCTCCTCCCCTCCCTCCCTTCCTTCCTTCCTTCTTTCCCTCCCAATAAAGAGACGGTAACAGCTTTTGGTAGACTACAAAACATAGCTAATATATAATAATATGTTTTTTTATTGCTTTTATTCTTACTATTGTCTTTTACTTAGGAGAAGTGTTATTGATTTTCTATTTGCCTTATAGTTATAATTTTGCTTTTAAAATGAATATATTTAAGTAAAATAAATCAGCTTAAAGAAGACAATTAAGTAAAAAATAATACAGGTGACAAGTGGGTATTAACAAAAATGGTGAAGGTGGTATTCGAACGGCACAGGAATTAAAAATACTGCACCACTTTTTTGTTCACCTTTGAATGAGTATTCAGTCACATCAATTCCAGGGGTTTTTGTGTTGTTTATATTTTGTCTATAATTTTGCATAATATTTTACCAAAGAATATAGGAAATATTCATAGTCTTCAAAAGCTAAATATATTTTTTAGGTGTGGAAGTGTCTTGTTTTGGATCGATCCGTTTTAAAATACAGTTTTAGATTTCTCTTCTCCAGTTTTAGGGAGATGCTCACCCCAGAGGAAGCGTGGGTCAAGGGTGAAGAAAGGATGCTCCATGTGATGCCAATTTTCTGTGATGAGGAGGAAAAAGTCCAGAACTTCACAATGAATGAGATGCCACCACCTCTCGAATGAAAGGTAACCTCTGAGGCGGCCCCGCGATCTTTGTCCACTCACAAGAAATCCACAGGGGAATATAAAGAGAGAATGGAAACGTGTGCAGCAATCTGACATTCTGCAGCTTTTAGGTTTTAGGCTGGTCTGCCTATCAGTCAAAGAATGAAAATTCAGTTTTATAAGATGCAAGTCAAGAGATTTTATTTGCATTTACTAAGTTGAATTTGATCACATTTCCATACCATCAAACTAATAATCATAACACTATTGATTTAATGGTAGTATACGCTATTATGTTGTACTTTATAATCTCTGCAGTCTAACAGTCTTCTTGCCTGCATTACCTCTTTGGATCATCAGAAGGTTCATGATGTAGGCAGGGCAGGTATGATGGCAATTTTACAGATGAGAAAACTGCAGTCTAGAGAGGTTAAATGAGGTCCAGAAAGGCCAAGCCACATATCAAACTTCCTATGGCAGCCTGACAGGTTATCATAAATGTGTGAATAAGCTTGCCATAATAAAACATGGAGTGATGGGGCTTGAGACAAAAGCTGAGTCCATATGACCCACCAGAAAACATTAGTAATTTCAAATGTTTAAAAAAAAAACATGTTGCCAAACAGTACATGTTTGTGGGAAAGATTTTACTCCTGGGAAACCAGTTCACTCCTTCTGGTTGTCAGTAGAGTTGGGGCTACATAGTTTGTGCTTGCATACCACTAGAAGAGCCATTCATTTTCACATTAACTAAATTCAATTATGAAATACACAACTACACAATTATCTCTAAACCATCCTAGTTCATAGGTAAATAAGAAAATATATAAAAATCAAGTGAGGTGAGAGGCACAGGCAAATACTAAGGGCTAGAGGATCCACATGGGAAAGACTTTGCAGGTTATTCGTGAGTGCCACGCTCTCTGCATAATAACTAACTCTTCCTGCCCACAGTCCTGTTCAGAGAGCCCCAGACAATGCAGGCAGTGTCATTCAGACTTCATCTGTGAGGCTGCTGTTTCTTCCAGGTCTAGATTTTCAGCTTCACAGTGATTAGGTCTTATATCTTCCCTTCAGGGTTTCTGCTAGGCTTGGGCTTCTGCACTTCAAACACAAAATAAACTAAAATATGCACTGAGAAGATCAAATTGGTCATGGGGGGCAAATCTCTAATAAATTACCAGTGCGTAGTTTATTACAATATCCTTAAGAAGAAAAAGTGATGGATAGGTCTTCTGAGGAGAAATGTTAGCGATCTTTTAGCTGCATGCCCTTGCAGCCCAGGAATCAGTGAGCTAACCTGGGTTTAGATTTTCCTCACGGTAACATTTCAGTAAAAGTCATTGAGGTACTTCAGTTGAAAGTTCCCAAGACAGGGATCTCACTGACATACTATTAAGCATTTACACAATAGCTCAATGGGTAGAATAAATGCAAAGTTAGGAATTTTCTGCTCTGACTGGCTGGAAACTCGATCTCTCTCTGTCTCTCTGCAATAACAGTGGCAATAGTAACAACAACAACCACCACAACAAAATAATAACAGTTTATCTCTGAAGCTTGCTTGGAAGTCTGCTCTCTTCTTTAAATGCATGCATGATCGTGTTTCTAAATTTGCCACTTTTTCCAAACAAAGGAAGAAAATCTTGTTTAGATTTCAAAAGCCATTTTATGAAGATAGAGAAATGTTTTGAAAATGGTTGCATTTAAACGGCATTAGATAGATATACTGAAGTTAGGGTGTGATGAGCCAGTTGTCAGGCGGAATGTCAGCAAGATAATCGGTTTCTTGGGATCCCAGATGGTTGTTACTGGTCTCCAACTAGTTGGCTACAGATAAAGTTTAAAAGCATTTTCTCTGTGCTCCTAGTGTTAGCACAAGAACTGATTATTAAGTGAAGAGGAAGAACAAAAGTGTCTGCCGAAATCCCTGTTCAAAATAGCAAGTGGCTCATAGTTGAAAATAGACCCAAATACATAATATGGGAAAATAAAAGTAGCTAGAGAAAAGAAAAAATTGGGAATGAAATATGCCTAATTACAAGCACAGTTGTTTTAGGAGGATGGAAGCAATTACTTTTTTTTACTTTTCTTTATTTCCAACTTTAAAAATATAATGAGAACATGTTACTTTCATTGTATGAAAACATAAAACAATATTTTTGAAATGAAAATAAAGTATATTGGCTTCCAAAAGTTGTGAGTTAGAAAAGTAATGTGGCATAAATTCATTGACAAAATAATAAAACAACCTAAGTTGAGTCTATGCACTCTGGGCCAGTCTTCTCGGCCGCCAGAAGGCTTTTGGACACATGTGTGGTGGCTGGATCTGCCCTTGAAGGACCTCACACACAGGTGAGTTTCCCATCTCTCAGAGACTGGCTTCTATGAGGCCTTGCGTACTGGAGCTCCTAATCTGAACTAGCCATTGGTTAGGACTATTTGATAAAATATTTTAACAAATACATATCTTCTGTTAACAGAAGACGTGTCGAAGCATGACCATATTTTTAAACCAAAGAACTTTCAGAAGAATATTTTTCCCTTTGCATGGAGGCAGGTGATCCCTCCAAAACAAGTTGCATTTCATTCTGTATTTGCATGAAACGTCACTTGTCAACCTTGTCACTGCACTGGAACCTTGAACTTCTGTTGATTTACTGGCTCACACAGTGACCATCATGTGGCAAATGCCTTCATTTAAGTGCCCGGTTGTTTCAAATGATCTTGATTTTTGAGTAAAATTGTAAATTTGTATAACAAATTTAGTTTGCCTTATTGAAGTTTGTGCCGCTTGTATTTAACGAGGCTATAATTTCCTTTATGTCTTTTTTGCTCTAATTCAGTTAATGGCATCTGCAGACAAAACAGCAGCCTTTATTTTAAGCTCATGTGGTGGCTCTCTTGGGAGATGGCTGCATCTTCTTGGTAGCCAGGTCAGATAGCAGCGTGCATGGAAGGTGAAGAATTGGACAAAAGCTGGGGTGTGAAGTGGTAACTTTGGTTAGATGCAAGGAACTCCTGCCCCTTTCTCTGGATGTCACTCTGTGTGGGAACACATCTAAGAATTAGTTGAGGGTGACAGATCTTCTCTCACCCTTATTTGCCCAGTGCCAAAGCAGGCTTAAGAGAAATGCTGAACGCTTCTGCACCTCCCAACACAAACCTCTCTTTCTGCACCTCCCAACACAACACGCTGTAATACTGCCGATTGAGGTGGTTGGGAAAGAGGGTGGGGTACATGAGGCTACTACTGGCATGCACCAGAGTGAAAAATACATATTTTTCATTCTTCATTCCATTTTAAGAATTGGACAGAGCTTCATTATTGAAGCTGATCAGTATTGAAACTGATCTCCATAACCAGGCAGTAGGACCCAGCAAGAAAATTAAGGAGTGATCATCAGCAGTCTACATGAACACACTAGAACCCATGGTTTGTGATGTGGATTACTCCACAGTCATTTCAACCATTTGCAAGGGCAAGATTTAGAATATTCATGCTCAGCCTGCTCATCTTTTCCTCATGTGAGTACAACATTGTTAACAACAACAACAAAATAGTGATATATCATTGTAGGGCACCCTATTTCTTCTGGAAAAGGGATTCCAGAAATAACTGATCACCTCTGCCTGAGGTCATTCTCCTCCCTCCAAACAAATCAAAATTCTAAGAAAGCTGGTGCTAAGACTCACGTTTTCTTACCTTTCCACTAGCCATAGTACTAAAACTTTTTAAAAGATCCTTTTTTCCCTACCCAAGATATTGACACCAACAAATAGCTACGGCACAGTGATAACAGACTGTAGGTGGGTGCAGACTGGACTTGAGCTTTGGGACTCTGGAAGTCCCCTGACCTGAGCTCCAGCTTGTCTGTTTATACAGTGTCTTGCCAATTTATGACCTGATCTCCCAAGGTTTTTATGAGAATCACATGAAATGATATTTACAGAAACACTTGTAAAATTTGTAGTGCATTATCGTAAAATATACATGTAAGGTTTTTATGTGCTAATGCAGTGAGGGCAGGGAAAATACCGAGCAGGATGTGGGAGCTGAAAAAGAAGAATTTTAGGATTCTCATGTTATACTTTTAAGGTAGTTAACTTCTGTACATCTTCTAATAAAGAGGAGGTGACACCTAGACAGCAAAGGTGCCTTCCTCTCTGCACCCATCCCAGGTCATATCAAAAAGAATGTCACTGCTTCCTATCTCCTGAAGATGGACAGTGGAAAACATCTGACACCAAACAGTATATGCCTCTGCATCTGAAGACTTCCAAGCAACTTCAAGGAGCTTTTCTCTTGATTCTGTTGGAAAAGCGTTCATTAACCAAGTGATAAAGAAGATTCAGAATAACTTCACGAGAAACCAGGTTCATAAGGCATCAAAGCTTACTTCCTCCTGTATAAAATGAGGCAAAATTAAATAGGGTGATGTGGAAATGAGGCTTTCCCAAGAGCTCCCACTTCCCAATGTCAATCTCCACAACCTGCAAGATGCTACTTCCTCTCTTGCAAAGTGATGGAATGCAGTCACTTGACTATTAAGATGTTCCTCATTTGTCAATAGAAAAGCAGCTAAATTGCCACTCTGAGCAAATTTACATAGAAATTACTAAAGATACTCAGCAAACAGGAAGGGAATTACAACAGAGAGGAGCATAAACATCTAACTTCGGCTCCCCCACCCCTGAGCTGTTGGTTTCTGAGCACCACAGTCTGTGAGGGATAACTGGGAAGGGAGAAGAAACTGTAACTGGCAATCAGGAAAATTAGTCCGTGCCCCCATTCGCTGCTCCCACCCTCTTACACTCATTTGGACAGATTTTAAATCTAGCTTGCTAACACACTGATCCTTCCTTGCCTGGCTTTCACTCCCTCAGCTGCCTCTCATATGTTTTTCTGCAGTTCCCCCTCCCACATAATGGAAGACACTTTGCTCTTAATTAGAGTTTCACACCCCTCACCAAAGGTTAATTGCTCACTTGTCTGCTCCCCTTGGTCCAGGCCATTGCTGGTTGCTGATGCTCACTGGCGTTCACTTAAATGTGTTGGGAGGAAACCTCCCCCAGAGTTCCTAAGGGCTGGAGGAACTTCTCCTCCTTCCACTACAAATGTCCTTCTTCTGCTCTCTTCCCTGGCATTTAGATGAGCTCTCTGAGTTCAGACAGACCTTTCTTTCTTGAGGCTTTGTCCAAAGAGATGGTTCCTACTTTGCTGTTCTGAATTTCTCTCTCCTTCCATGGTTAGACAGCAGCCTCACCTTACCTGGGCGGATGGTTCTATCTGTTGAGGGTTTGCAATGCACACTCTCTTCTCTGGGTCTTCAAAGCTTGTCCTCCAAAGCCTTTCAGACCCCATGGTTGTAGCCCTCCCCACAATCTACTCCTACCAACTGCAGACTCCAGGAAACTAAGGTCCTTTCCTTCTCAGTATTATTATATTAGGTACTATAACTCTACAAAGAATGAAAATAAAATAAAATGGAATGCCCATGCCATTCCCAGGTCTCTGGATTTGTCATTTTGTCCCTCCACAGCTAGAATATACTCTCTTTCACCCCTACACAGATCAAAGTCCAGATCATTCTTCAAGAGCTATGTCAATCTTTTCTCCTGTGTTCGTGTTGTCTGGCCATCTAGACTCCAGTGCCACAAGGCAGAGCCATGCTTTGTAATTCCATAATTTTCTGTAGTGGTTAACAGCATGGGTCTTCAGTTTGGTTGCCTGAGTTCAAATCTTGAATCTACCACTTACCAACCCCGAGACAACAGGTGAGTTACTTGATCTCTCTGAGTCACAGTTTCTTCATCAGCAAAAATCAGGACAGTAATTACATTACAAGGCTATGAAGAATAGAGTCTTGCAATGTAATAAGCAAAATAATGCATGTAAGATAATTAAAACAATAAAACTCAGTATTAAATGTCTTAGTTGTTACTTTGCATCATTCACAGTGCCTAGCTGAATGATAGACAGACACACGCTCCCAGAAATGACCAGATAAATTCCTAACTCTCTTTAATCCAAAAGAATGCCTCTGTAAAATGGGAGTGTAACACAAACAGTTGCTGCTCAGATCTGAATAGGTAACATAAATGAAAATCTTGTCAAAAGAGCATAATACTCTAGAAACATGAGGCATGTATATGTGAGAACAACCTATCTGCTGTACCTGGTAAGTATGCTCCACTTGGGAGGGGAGTTGCAAGGTTTACATGAGATAATGAGGCAGTTGCTGTGAAAAAAACACAGCTTTTTCATGAAGAGCTGGACCGGAATCACTATTTCATCATTTATTAGTTGTGCACTTGCACCAGCTAAGTAACAGTTCTGTACCTCAGTTTCTTAATCTGTGACATTTGGAGAAGACCTCACTAGCTTATTGAGATAACTAACATCATGTAGGTATAAATAAACCTTGGCCGACTTCCCCTTTCCTTCCTGCCACATAATTTCAAGAGAAAATTTGGGACTATAAAGAGAATGACACTCATTAATGCTTAATTACAATGCAATGAATATGTAAGTACATAGGTAATCCTGTCTAATACCAAAGAGCCCCCTTTTAATTTCTTCTTATTGCAAGGAACGCCAAAGAATTAATTGAGAGTTGCCCTTTACAAGATAAGAGAATTGTGAGCAGATTTAACAAGTACCATAGGACACTCGGCAAAGGTAAAGATGTTAGATCTTCCTTGTGAGGAAGACACGTCTGGCTTTTTCTAAAGTCATTGGAGGCTGGTTATAAAAACAATTTAGCATGTAAATGTGTTCCTACAGGCCTTACAGTGGCCCATTAAAAACTCCACAGTACCATGTAGGAATTACAGCATTAATAATATTCCATCTTTGGGGGTGAAATATAGCACAATCCCTATTTCACTATGCTGTGTATCAACACTGACTAGGGATTGTTGAACCAAAGGGGGTAGGGATTTTGGTCTCTGATACTGAAGTTAGGTCTGAGGTCTTCCACTAAAAAGTTGCAAGATAAAAAGGAATAGGAGGGGTTATTTTTAAATGGCCCAAGGGAAATTTTGGAAAGAGATCAGAAGATACAAAACTGCAGTTATACCCTTTACCCAAATAACCACATATGAATCAAGACTTCAGATAGATTAAGGCACATGGTTGCCTTATGTATCTCAATGACTGTATTAAGTGTGCATGAAATACTCAGGAGAACTCTAAAATCATGCCCCTTGATGAGCAGACAGGGCTTTCAATTTAAATGATTCATCTAAAAAGAGTCTCCCACACAGGAAATTGCAGGAGACTTAATTCATTTACCTAAAAAGGATAAAGGATTGACTCAAGCCAAGGAGAATTCAAACATCAATTCTCTAGGCTGTATGACAGAAATTTCTAATAACCTAATTTTTAGATCATGAGTCCATTAACTCTTGATAAGACTTTCAAAGGAAAAGAAGAGATGGGGTGGGGTGGGTAGGGAGAAAGAAAGAGAAGATGAGGAAAGAATAGAGAGAAAGGCGGAAGAAAAAACAAGATAAGGAGATAAGATATCCTTACCTCAGGAGAAAAAGCCAAGTCATTTGCACTAAAGGGGTCAAGAAAGAGCTGTGCTTCCAAGACTGCTCTTTTTGTTTGTTTGTTTGTTTTTGGTTTTTTCCAGAAAAACCATATTGGCTTTGTACCATATCAGCATCTTTACTGGCTAGGCCTGAATCAAATGCCTTTGTACCATAAGTCTTCTTGTAGAGCAAGAGCTACCTGTATGGCAGCACTGATGATTCAGAGTGGCATGGGGATGGAGAATATATTGGCAAGCATCTTATTTTGATAAGACTTCAGCAACTTCTAAACTGACTTGGGGAGACAAACTAGGAGTGCCTTAACTGACTTGAGAATGCTTCCTACTTGTTCACTCTCAGGAGCCACATTTCTGACTCCATTGCCAAGTAGGAACCCACCTTCCATCAAAGCACAGAGTTGCTTTGAAAACCTTTAGCAAGACAGTCAGATTCAATGCTTCTGGGAGCTAGGTGGACAAATGCATGAAGCAGGCCAGGCATTATACAATAGGGGTGATGGGACTTGTGTTGAACTAGATAGGGCATGCCCCAACCTAATGTCATTTAAGTGTTGGTAAAACATGCAATTTCAGGGCTAGATTTTGCCCTAGGAGATACTGGTTTGAAATTTCTGCAAGAGAAAATGAATCTAACCTTTGTCAACTGAAAGAATGAGTGTCTTACAATGCAGAGATCTTATGGGCTTCTTCTAAATGATCAGGAAATGATTTCTACCACCAGAAGCATCAAGTAGCCATTATTCTACCTTTTTTCCTTCAAACTACTTTTGGGAGTTCAAAATCATTTTATTTCAACACAGAAAACACCAAAAAAAAAAAAAAGTGATATTTAAGGCCTTAGTAGAAAAATTTAAAAATACCTGCTTATTCCCTGTCTGGAGGATTATACACTTCAGTAGAAACACACAACTACATACAGAAACATCTGCATGAGTTTTCCTACACTTATGTTTAGTTAATACAAATAACCAGGGAGAAAAAATATGACTCTTTGAAATGTAATTAATAACGTTTGTATCAAAAGTCTCTAAAATTGAAGCATATCTCCCTGAAAAAGTGAGCAAAACTATCATGACTCCTCTAGACTTCTAGATCTTAAAGCAATCAGCCAGCTAATATTTATTCTACAATAAGACAAAAGTCTACCTTCTGTCAAGGGGAAGAGAATGAATTGTTTTCCCATAATGGTGTTTTCTTTTCAATCAATTTCCCTTCAAGCTTGATTTAAGAAGGTACCATGTCAGAACCTTAGCCTGGTGGATGAAATCTGGGACAGTTCCCCATCAAAGGTGAAAATTATGAGAAGCAAACCCACAAAGTTCAATCTAGACGCTGCAATGCCCCCTCCTCTTTCTCACTCACTCTCTTTTTTATCTTTCTTGTAAACTAGAAGTGTTTGCAGCAATGGAAAAAGCTCATAGGAGCCAAAATGAAAAGGCTGAGATTAACCAAAGAATTAGAACAGAGACAAGAAAATTCTCTAAGCATTTTTCCCTATTGCCAAAAGTACATTTAAATTTGATCCAATTTATCAAACATGTGTTGAGTTCTACTCTGTGTCAGGTACTAAGGTGCTGGGCATTTAATGACATAAATTTGACTGCCTTTGCCCTCAAGGAGCTCACAATCTAGTAAGATAAACTACTAAAATATGGTGGTAGGATCATTGTAACTACCTTTATAGGAAAATACCAGAACTATTACTATACCAAAGATGACAGATGAAGAGATGATATTCTTATAACTAAATGTAATCTTTCTTGGCAAAAAAGGTACCTGATAATACTTCTTTAACTTGGTTATGGTAACACTTATCTACTCATCTATCTAAGCTAGTTTTCTGTTTCCTCCATGCCACTTATTTGTATATCCCATCAGGTGTTAAACCCAGTTGAGTATATCCGCAACATTTTTTCTGACATTAGTTTCCCCTTCTCAGCTCCAGGGCCATTTCCTTAGTCTCAATCCTCATCATCTCTTGCTCTATAATATCTTTCCTCAAATGGCTTCTCTTAGTCTGAAAGGCTTATTGCTTCTGTATACCTATTGTTTCTGTCTGCCCTTCTCCACTGGACAAATGTATAGCCATCATTTAATACCTAATTCAAATGGGGCATTCCCTGAGTTCACGGGGTGGGGGGGGGCAGGGGATTTCTTTGCTTCTTCATACATGCTCACATAGTTCTTTATATGTACTTTATCATATGATGTTATAAGTATTTTAATTGCTGAAATTCTCAAAAGTATCAGCTAAAAATTAAGTCAGAGTTACTGATTTTTTTATGACACTTTATAAGGTTGTACTTGATGGAATATACTGAATATATACAGCAGTTTAAGGCTACCAATAGAAATTATTTAGACCTGCACATTGGCTGTCAGTTCAGGTAAAAAGCATTTAATATTATTAAGCAAGTGCAAGGCCTTTAAGAGAAGGCATGAGTTTGAAATCAGGGAGAAGATATGAGACAGAACAGACATATTCTTTATTTTCTTGAGAGTATTTCAGAAAGAAAAAGAATCTCAGTATTTTAAAAGTGTGATACAGAAGAACAAGCTCTGGCCTAAACGGTTGCTATTCTTAGTTCAAGTTCCTATAATGCTGTTCACTAATCCCGAGACCTAAGGCCAGTCAGCTAACCTCCTCACCTCCATTAGTCTCATCTTTCTGTTAATAAAATGAGGATTAAATTATTTGCCCTTTTTAAAAAACATTAAGGGGATGTGGAAAGGATCAAAGTGTAATAATGATAGTAGCTTATATTTACTGAGTGCTCACAAGGAGCCAGAAGCAGTGCTAAGTGCATTCCATAAATAATCTCATTTATTAGTGACACTCAGGAAGGTAGGCAACAGCAAGATGGGAATACGGGGACAATTATTGATAGGAGAGGAGGAGAGGAAAACAAAGGCTGTTGGGGAAAGCAGGTGTTATCTACTTCCAAATCAATAGAGAGAGCCTCACTCCTCTTGGGCATCCACTGGTTGCAAAATTCCATCACTGGCGTTGAGTTCTGCTGCCATATCATTTACTATGCAGCCCACCACACTGCAGAAAGACTGTTCTGGAAGACAGTTGGAAGGCTTCAGCTGAAGTTGAAAAATATGCCTATTACATTTTGAAAAGGTAAGTTTGTTACATTTTACACAAGTTCATTTATTTTTCTTTTACCATTCAAGGCTTCCTTTATTTTAATCTTTCTATTTTTTTAATATGCGCATAAATGTATGTGTGTATACACATATGAAATATATAAATCTTTGTGTGTGTGTTTTGTTTATGTGTCTGTGGGTTTGCCTTTTTATTCTGGACATACAAAAACACAGCTGTTGAAATGCTAAACAACAAGGACAACTTAAGACACTCTAAAAATGGTAGGAACAACAACAGTTTCATTTACTGAAATTAGCTGTCCAAGGTAGAGTTACAGAAGAGAAAGAGCCATATATCAACTTTTCTGTTTTCCTGTATATTTTCTATAGATGTGGCTCCTTCTTGTGTAGCAGTTTTCTTTGTTTAGGTGACTTCTGTTCACATTGCTTTCTTTGGCAATAAACCAGAACTCAGGATCACTTCCCTTCAAACACACACACATACAGACACAGACACACACAGATACACACACACAGGTGTGATAGTAACAGTAGCAGCATGGTACCTTATGGAAAAAGACAATTATTAACCACTTATTATATTCAGGACTTATAGGGGGCGTGATCCTACATTAAGAACGTCCTTAGTGGCAATGACTATTCCCACATCATTAGAGTACATTCTTTTGGGATTATAGGGGCAAATAACATTTATCTCCATTTGTCCACAAAAAACAAGAAAAATGCCATATTTTCTAAATCTTTCAAACCCCATATACCTATCCCTCAAACATACATAGGTAAGGACAGTGTGTTAAAACTTAAGCTAGCTCAAAGCTTTTCTCGTACACATAAGCACTATATGTGCAACCCATGCATCTATCATTAATTTCTCAATTCTGCTAGAGACCACACAAGAATTATTTTCCCGTGGCATTTTTTATAGCCCATTGGTTTCCTCTGTCTCCAGTCCAAGCAGTGTGAAAAGAAAGAAACTAATAGATAATGGAACAAATGGATTTGGTTTGAATGACAAACAATTTTACTGTCTTTTTAAAGATGACAATGACTATAGCTTCTAACTATGAACAAAAGGAGGTTTTTTTCACATTATTTCCTGTGTTTCTGTTGTCAATTATATCTATATTCATATGGCATTTGCATAGCCGTATTTCCAAGAAAGCCTCTGAGTATGCAACCTGGGAAGATTAATTTTACAGGTGGATTTAGATTCAGATTATGACTTGAAATCATAATAATATTGATTTTTTTTATTTTGATTTTGGAGGCTACACAGATTTTATCAAAAAAAATCTCAGGACATTTGGCATTTATTACTGGTAATTCTTATAAATTTAATTACGAATTAAAAACTTTCAAAAATAATGTGAAATTTGCTATAATCTAGACATAAAGATGCATACAGCTAGCGAGGGGTTTAAATGACCCATCGATAGCACACTAGAGATTTTTTTAAATATTAATTTGATATTTGTGAAGTTATGGAACAAGCATAACACTATAACCTTTTTTTATACTCAGCATGACATGAGAAGAAAATATTACATGTAAATTTAATTTAATTGATACAAGTGAAATCTATAAAACCCACATGTGGAATATGGATGGTATTATTTACTATGACTCTCTTTCTTTACTTAATATGAAATACATAAATGATGACAAATGACCAGAAAGATGCATACAGGCAGAGCTAGATGCACAGATCTCGTTGCCTTGCTGAGCAAGGGAACTCCCCAAGTGTTCTGTGACAAGACAGTGTTCATTCTTAAAAAGCCAAATGAAACTATGTCTTCAGATTTTTGGAAGTCATTGGATGACACCAGGCATGCAGAATAGTGGTCACACACCTACCACTCAAACTAGATCCACAAGCAAAGGTTATTAGACAGTTTTATTTTAAAGGCTTTAATGTTCTCATTTGAATTCTGTCATTTCTTACTCAAAGGCACAATTCAGGCAGCACTGGCAAAGTCATTGGCCATGAAAGTGAGAAAGAATTCTGAAATTGAAGACTTAGAAAGAACTTTGAGAATAAAAGTGTTTTTGCCTACAAATATTCCATTAATTAATTTCTCACAACCCGATGCTCTCTCCTATAGACATTCATTCCTTTGATGGCTTTGTCTAATTTCTTCTGACATGGGGGCAATTCAGTGGCTTTGCTCATTCTCACCATTTGTATATTGTTTTGCAAAGGAAATAAAAAATCAGTGAGTTTAGATTGCCCTTTTGGAATGCCAATCTTGCTTCATTTTTCAGCCCATTTTCATACATCTAGAACCATTTTTGTACTGATATTTCAAACAGGTTCTAATGACAGTCATTACCTTCTGCCTCCTTAAATTCCCTGATGGTCTTAACTGGATACACAGTCATTCACCTTCTGTCCAACAAAACAGTAATTTAAGACTTTGGTTGGGTCTTGGTCCTATAAATCCCAATTAGACAATGACCTTATAATTCAGCCTACAAAGTCTCATACATCTGCCATACCCGATCGTTCAAGAATCACTCTATTTCACAGCAACTTTTTTTTTTTCCACAGCAACTTTCCAATGAGCCTAGTACCTTCTGGAATATAGGATCATGATACTTAGAAAACAAAACAGTGCCATGTGTCCAAGCTTTATTCCCTTTCTCATTGTTTTTTGAGAAAGAGAGAGAGAGTGAGCAGGAGAAGGGCAGAGAGAGAGGGTGAGACAGACAATCCCAAGCAGGTTCCATGCTCAGTGCAGAGCCTGATGCAGGGCTTGATCTCACTACCACAACCTGAGCTCATATCAAGTGTCAGACACTTAAATGACTGAGCCACCCAGGTGGCCCCCCTCTATTTTCATTTTATTCAGAGAATATATTTTAAAGAATATCATCAAAAGAATCATTTACAAGGATTTTCTTAAATTTTCAAGGTATCCTAACTTAGGAAAGCATTTTGGTTCTGAGAACTGCTAGCTCAACTGCTTTCTACAGAATGGTCAAGGGGACATTTTCCTTGCACAAGACATGCCATGGGGATAGAATGGCCTTCCCCAATGACAATGAAATACAAAAGTGAATGTCTCCTAAGGGAAACATTTTCATGGTCCCTCTTGACTTAATCTTTTGAAAGACTTTAGGTATCTCTTTTCTTATTCTATACCTCAGTATCACAGGAAAGAATATACTTCAAAACAGGGATAGCAGGGAAAAATCCTGTAATTTGAAACATGAATTTAATATTTCTGCCTTTTCTTAGGCTTTGAAATCCTGGACAAAACAGCTGAGCTTGACTTTCTTTTTCTAAGAAATGTGTAATAAGTAAATATTCTATAAGGTATTTGTAGAAGGCCAGGAGAAAAGAAATATGAAAGCTGTATTGTGAATCTGTAAAGTAGCATAGAAATCTGAATTATCTTATTAGAGCCAGTTTATATAACCCTAAATTTCTGTTATTACTCACTCTTCACAAGTGACTGAATTTTAACATTATTTGAAGTACTCTGTATGAGTGTTCACAACTCTAGACATTTGTGTTATGTCTCAGGTTTTCCAGTGGGGAGAGTGTATGTGCAGGGGTGGTTTGCATCATTATTCATAACTGAGTCACACCAAAATGCTAACTTTCAGGAGGCAGAGCAATGTAGGCAGTAGCTGTTTCAACAGTACACACTCTGATGACAAGCAAACGTTTTACAGGAACAGAATGCTTTCTGTCACCTTCCTCCAGACGAAGGCCGAGATACTCCAGAAATAACAGATGAAGAGAAGCCAGGACCTAACAGAAGATCCACCTATTGAGACAGTAGCAAACGCTCAAAACTTCAGTTAGACCTTCCTCTCCAACTAGGCAGAGTGCAGAATCCATGATGTATGGAAACAGGAGTTCTTACTTGAGTAGGGGAATATTTTCCATCCACTCCTGTGATTTCATGTCCCCAAATGCCCCTAAGAGGTAAATGCAGATTAAGGAGTCTTGATCTTAAGGCTGTGAGAACACAGCCTTGCCAATGTTTTCTACCATGGTCTTTGGTCCTTGGATCACTCCTGTGATCTCTGAGAACTTTTCCACATCCCGATTCTTGGCATTTCACAACAGTATTAGTGACCAAGCTTGGGAAGTAAGACTCTAAAGCTAGTTTAATTGTTTTGGTTTGTGTTTTACAGTGTTCATTTTTGCTTTTATATCCTTATATTCTTTATATCCTTAAGAATTCCCTTATCCAACCATCACATTGTATACTTTAATATCTTACAATTTGATCTGTCCCTTATACTTCAATAAAGCTGGGAAAAAATCCGTTTTCTAATCTTGCTAAATGAACACGGGCAGTCCCTAGGAAATACACTATTGACTCCAAAGTCTGTATTTATGAAGCTCATTTTCTCATTTTCTCTGCTCCTACCAAATGCTCTGCAATGCCTCCCATACTTTGGCCCTGACAGGAAAGGAGCAGGCCTGGACTCAGCAATCATAACAACAGGGAATGTAATGAATTTACTTGTGAGTCACTCAGTCCTGTTCTCCAAATCCTATTATCTTTTAATCCATTCAGCTTCTCTTAATGGATTTCCCCTTCTTTTTTGCAAATTACCACAGGAAGCTGAGGAGTCTGGGAGAAGAGCGAAATCTATCACTTACTCATTTTAAGTGCTTATAAAGTTGGTTGTTAAAGAGGAAAAAAAAAAAGAAAAAGGGAAACAGGAGACACTGCAGATTATTTCTAGCTTAGAAGCAACATGGTCTGTAGAAAACGTTTTAGGTATGGGCTGACAGACCTTGATCTATAGCCTGGTCCTGTTTGGTAGGTTTCTGGGAAAGTGCAGCCTGTTCTAGAGAGCATGAACTCATGTGTCTAAGGATTAAAGAATAAATTACACATTTAGGGAGTATCACAGAGGCCATTGAAATAACCACAGACACCATCCTTCAGTGATTTTATATGGGATATTACTAATTCCTAAAATTTATGCTCTGGAAACGCAGCCCATTGGCTTGGAAACAGAGACTTTTATCCTGCTTCACAGCTATAATTCAACTCTGGACAGGAGTTGGTGAATGTACCCTTGGAGGAAAAGAGAGACAAAGACAATCAGATACTAATTGATAAAAAGAGTAAACAAGAAAAAGGAAGAGGAGGAGGAGAAGGGCGAAGAGGGAGAGAGGGGAATGGTGCAGGGTAATTACTAGGAGGCAGAGTAGTACAGTATCTTGGAAATGACTCTAACTTTGAACATAATACAGCTCTGGTTTCATATCAAGGTTCAGTCAACAATGAGCTGTGTGATCCTGGGGAATTGACTCAACTTCTCTGAAACCCTGTTTCAGTATCCATAACATACCTACTTCACAGGAATTAAATAATTTATATAGGGCACCCATATAATTGAAATGTCTCTGCAAATGATATCTAATGTCTATTTAGATCATTGCTCCCTGAATTTGACAACTGTTTATTTGGTTTAATAATTCAAATGCAGGTCACCAACTGTCTTCTTGATATTAAACAATGTTTTCTTTTTTATAGAGGGAGGGAAATACTATAGACTGTCAGAAAACCCTTCTTAATCCTCTTTGTTACTCCTGTATGTCAGCAATCTGGATACTGACATCAAAGTCAGCCTCAAAGTTACCTTAGGAAATTATTTTGGCAAGCCCCTAGAGGACAGGGATAATCATACCACTTTTCATTTATATCGTGTTATCTTTCTTAATACCTATGACTTTATTTTATCTCCCAAATCTCCCTGGGGAGATCAATAGGATAGTAAGATA